>NC_092356.1:50394120-50466675 GCF_963676685.1 Mytilus edulis | reverse complement strand
ACTCTTTTTTTTAGACTAATGCTATAATTCTCTGTTTAAAAACAACATCAGAAAATATATTTTACTTGAGAGACTGAGTATTTAATATTTGTTTGTCTTGAGACCTATTTTGATTGTCATTTATTGTTTTCCTAGAACTGTAATATTGTATTTTTAGCATATAGATCCTTTTATAGACAATAAACATACAAATAACGACACAAGTCTTGTAAGATACATATTTTTTTTTATTTATTAAATTTTGGCTGGGTTGCATAAAATGAGAATCTGGCTTCTAGTATGTAAAAGCTGAGACTACTATAACACATATGTTATCATAACATGTGTTATAGTAGTTTCAGGTAAAAGTCAAGCAGGGAAATTGGGAACGGTATATATTTTGTGTAAAACGGCTTCAGTTTTCAATTAACGGCCTTAATTTTTTTTAGATATTTGCATATACATAAATAATGCATGCATATCAACAAAAAGTTTATATAATTAGCACAGTTTTCTTTTTGTTGTCATTCAATTTTTTATTAGTCTAGCTGATTGAGATTGAAAATAGGTGAACAGATTGAGATCTCACTGGGGCTGGATTGACCCTGCCCCTTGTTTTTGTGTCTGTCTTGTTGCAAAAACCTGGTTAGTTGTTATCTTTCCACATATGATTATCCACATTATAGAAAAGTCTATTGGCTCTACTTCAAAATATGGACAATTTTGTGTTTTTGAGTCCAAACAACTTGAAACTTACTACACATGTTCCCCTATGTTATGATCTTTCTTATTTTAATGCCAAAATTAGAGTTTTCTGACCCTAATTTTACATTTCATTGGATAAAGAAAAAATGATTAGTCTGGGTTGGGCATCCATGTGCTATGGACACATTCTTGTTTTATTTTCTGGTAATATTATCCCCCTACTTGTTTTATGCATAAAATATAAAGAAATACATAATCTTGAAAGTATATGAAAAACATTTACAATTTATAAACAATCCACACAGTGACACTAAGGACTCTATTTGTTGACAGCTAAAAATTAAATGCTGATAACATCCTATAAAAATAGATGAAAACTTGTACCCATGATTTTGAAAATTTAAAATGTGACTGTCAGATTATTGCGTGTAAAAAAAAGAAAAAAAGCCAATATCATAGTTCCAACTTCAGGTACAGGGCTTTGCTCATTGATGAAGGCTGTACAGTGACCTATAGTTGTTAAGGACAAGGTTCACTTATGGCACAAAATGGCCTAAAATATCAATTTTATCATAAAACACCAAAAAGTCTCAATTTGATTTGTAAATGGTTCTATTTCAAAAGTTTAAATGCTAAATATATCAGTTCTTTTCATAAGAGTATATAATATTCTCCAAAGTAAGCCTATTTTGGTCATTTTGTCAAAATATGATGATTTTGTGCATTTTTCAGACCTAAAAGCCTTGGAAACACTTTGGCCGCCACCTACAATCCAGAATGTGTTGTAATCAAAAGATTCCAATTTTGATATAGATTTCATCATATAAAAACTTTTTGGATCGTAGATGGCGGCCAAGGTTAATTTTGCCAAAAATAATTAAAATTATGGAAAAAAACTACCAAAATTGACCTTTTAATACAAATTATGTTTATTGATGTGGTCATAGCTCCATAAATTGTAAAGAAAAGTGTCAGAAAAAATATTTTTGTCTTATTAGTATTATCACAAGTATTTCTGTATTAAATTTGTAATTGTTTGGCCCGATTTAAAAAACATAAAAAAAATCAGGGCCAATTTTAACCCTTCGTGAACCTTCTCCTTTCTGTGTCATTTAGGTCTATTTGTGGAGAGTCTCATTGGCAATCATGCCACAATGTCTTTTTTTTAATGTTAAGAAATAATTTATACAAACCTAAGATATGTTGGAAATTTTCACATGGCCTTGACCATTATATTTGAATTTTAACACAAGCTTACCTACGTTTGGGAGTTGTTACCAGTGACAGACAAATCCTGGATTATTATGACTTCTCAGCACTTATTGATTTATCAATGTCTTTAAGTATCTACATACAGACAAGGAATTATTATAAAACGGAATAAGCAATATTTATTCATTTACTAGACAATTCAATTTTTTCACAGCTTTGTTCATTGAAACTGATGTGAATATGAACAGTTACCTCCCATACATCCAGGATTTTACTATTTTATGCCCTTTAATTTAGCTGGGAGAGCAATCTCCTTTTCAAAGCAGATTGTATAGGGGTTTAAAATTTTTGTAAGCTAGATTCATCAGAAAACAGAAAATGTAATAAATTTCACCCATATCAAGGAATTCCTAAACTGTTTATGCCAATACATTGACTGATATAAAACAGAGTAATAGCTATTCATCAAACAATAAGGATGTGATCAACAATAGATTATATATTGTCCGTATACAGTCATCTAATTAAAGGTTATGGGTGACAAAAATAGAACAATTCAAAAGAGAAAACCAACAGCCAGATTTACTAAAACATTAATGATAGTTTTTCTTTCCATCTGATATGAGATGGGGGCATTATAGTTTTTTTCTGCTTTTGTCACGTATGCCAACTTTTTAGCTCGATTGGCCCGAAAGTCCAACTGAACTATTCTCATCACTTGAGCCGTCGTCCAGCTTTACGAAAAATCTTCTCCTCTTAAACTACTGGGTCAAATTTAACCAAACTTGGTCATAATCATCATTGGGGTATCTAGTTTTAAAAAAATGTGTCCGATGACCCTGCAAGCCAACCAAGATGGCCACCATGACTAAAAATAGAACATGGGGGTAAAATGTAGATTTTGGCTTATAACTCTGAAACCAAAGCATCTTAGAGCAAAACTGACATAGGTAATATTGTTGGTCAAATTTATCTGCCTTGAAATTTTCAGATGAATCGTCACAACCGGTTGAGGGGTTGCTGCTCCTGAATTGGTAATTTTAAGGAAATTTTGCCGTTTTTGGTTATTATCTTGAATACTTTATAGATAGAGATAAAACTGTGAACAGCAATAATGTTCAGCAAAGTAAGATCTACAAATAAGTCAACCTGATCAAAATGGTCAGTTGACCCTTTAAGGAGTTATTGTCCTTTTATAGTCAATTTTACCATTTTTTCTTAAACTTTTGTAATCTTTTACAAAAATCTTCTCCTCTTATACTTCTGGGCCGAATTTAACCAAACTTGGCCACAATCATCATTGGGGTATCTAGTTAAAAAAATGTGTCCGCTGACCCAGCCAGCTAACCAAGATGGCCGCCATGGCCAAAAATATTATAGGGGTAAAATGTAGATTTTGGTTTATAACTCTGAAACCAAAGCATTTAGAGCAAATCTGACATGGGTAAAATTGTTTATTCAAGTCAAGATCTATCTGCCCTGAAATTTTCAGATGAATAGGACAACCAGCTATTGGGGTTGCAGCCCCTGAATTGGTAATTTTAAGGAAATTTTGCCGTTTTTTGTTTATTATCTTGAATATTATTATAGATAGAGATAAACTTAAAACAGCAATTATGTCAGCAAAGTAAGATCTGCAAATAAAATTTTGGTAAATTTTTACAAAATGTTTTTTTTTTCTCTAACTACTGGGCAAAGTGCATTATAGATATATATATTGTTAACAGCAAGAATGTTCAGTAAAGTAATATCTACAAACACATTACCATCACCAAAACACAATTTTGTCATGAATCCATCTGTGTCCTTTGTTTACTTATGCACATAGACCATAGTGAGCGACACAGGCTCTTTAGAGCCTCTAGTTTCTATAAAGTTAGATTCATGCGAGGAACCCCTGTATATTAAGTTACTTTTCAATTTGTGCTTGCAGGTGAGAGTCCCAAAAGAATTAGATAAAGAAGAGATATTTCAGACTGAAAAGTCTTTAAGTGTTGTAAAGGAGGAAGAAAAGGCTACTAACACAGAAATCTTCAGAAGAGCCAAATAGGGAATCCCCACGTCACATAAAGTTAACAAAGACCAAGATGTTGACACCTAAGAAGTCAATAGATGTATCTGATCAAACAGAAAAACCATCACCAAAAAAGTCTTCAGGGTGTGTCAAAAAAAAGTGTAAAGCTATTAGAAAAATTACTGGATGAGTCACCTAAGAAAGATGTGCTGCTAAAGGAAAAGAATTTGTATGACTCTGCTAGGGAAGATATGCAGCTGCATGAAAAATCACCAGATTTGTCCCACTAGAGCAGAGAAACCTGAATCCAAAAAGTCTTCAGAAATGCCCCAAAAGGCAGAGACACTTGAATCCAAAACGCCATCCGATGTGTCAAAGAAAGAGACAGCTGTATTTAAACACCTGAAAAGAAAACATAGGAAGATAACAACTTCCTCTAATGATACAGTAATGGATGTGTTTGATAAAGCAATTACAATATGTCTCGAAGACGAGGAATCTGATGATGATGCTGGAGAAACATAGCCATGAACAGAGTAGTAAAAGAAGTTTTAAAGATATAGCTGAACTTAGTAAGAAAATAGGAGAAACTGAAATTAAATCTGAGGAGAAGGCTGATCATGTTGAGAGTAAAAGACGGAAAAAAGATGGAGATGAACAGATGATGACTCTGGCCGATTATCATATGTCACAGGAAGGTAGGAAAACAAATTCAGAGAGGAGATTTACACGGCAAACCCACTCTGACGATAGTAATCCTTGATGACGATGATGATCATTCTATAGATAACATAATACCTAGTATTCAGTCAGATCCAGTGCTACATCAACACCAAGAACAAGTATCTAGGCAGTACCAAGGTTTTCCACGACCAGTCGATAGTCACGATGAGGATGCTATAGCAGCTGCCAGACTGATGACAGATATGGCTCTCTGTAGAAACATATCATATGCACCACATTCCAATGGTGCAGAAACTCACGTCACTAATTCACGATATGGTTATTGTAGTTCTGTAGACCATGGGGAAGTGTATCCTAGACCTAATTATCATGGAAACTATCCACTCCAGGCAATGTATGGACAAAGCCATCATCCACATGGCAACCCAACATGTTTGGTCAACCAGTACAGGATCCCTATGGGCAGTGGGAAGGAAATTTTCAGAATATAGCTATGTATGATAGCAATAATAACATAATCAACCAAGGTCAACCACCATTTCAAAGTCCAGAAAACACACCATATGGAAACATGGGAATGCCCGTAAGGATGTCAGGGAGTAATACTAGTCAACATAGGATGTCATATGAATATGACGATGAGGCCTAGATTGCCACCAGATTATAGAAATTTTCACCCACTACCTATGGGTGTACCACTTGATTATTCCGTACCAAGAGCCGGCATTCCAGGACAAAATATTCCATTTCAAGAAGTAGGTAATGTTCCAATGGATTGCAGAAGACAAGTCAGAAAGATTGTTCTTTTAGATCAGAAACATGATAAACATAACTTTGAAGATGATGGTAGCAGTCCGACAAAAAGAAGAAAACGATCAAGACAACAACAAATACCTCAAGAATCTGTGGCTAACTATGATGAAATTGTGAAAAATCTGTTCGTTCCTGCACCACCAACAAAGACTGTCTTGATTCATCCAAAATTTATGTCAAAGGATCGTGGATCAAAAGTCGACGTTGATCCAACTCATGTAAGATCAATTAGTCATAGAGGTCTGATACGTAAAATATATCGGACTACTTATTGATGGAGAATGAGTATATTACAGAAATATCTAAAGCTGTTTCCCTTCCTATGGATAACTGTGTCATGGACGATCCTTATCTTATGGATGTTATCAGAGTCAAGATACCATTTCCTACACCTAAGTATATGCAGTTTCTGAAGGATTTTTACCCTGCTATACAGGTTGATTGGAAAGCGTTAAATCATCAGCTAGATAATATAGATCTGGAGGAGATGGGGCTGAGAAGTTCCACTCTTATTATCTCGATAATCGTGCCGTACCAGTTTTGCTAGGAGAGGCTTTCTACTTTTTCCAAAGGGAAGTGATAGAAAAGTAATGGAAGAGAAAAAGAAGTGTTAAAAAAAAGAAACTTTGTTAACATCTTTATTACAGCCGCTTAAAATATAGAGAAATGCAAAGCTGTATATTGTGTTTTGTTTTTCAGTTTGCTTTTTGTTATTTTTTGGATGAATTCTTGGTTGATTATGTTATTTTTTTATCAGCCCCATCTCCTCCAGATCTATATTTATCTATCTGATGAACATTTAGATAAGCATTGATTTTATTTCCCTTTATTCACCAATGGCAAAAAATATGACCAAGTTAAGAATCATAACCAGTAATGGTAGAAATAGTAAAGGAAAATAACATTTTAATTCTTGACTGAACATATTTCTCTGCAAGTATAATTTGTAAAGATCAAAGTAAAAACTATATCTGACGTTACAAAAAAAATAAGAATTTAAGTGACTTTTTCTTCAAATCTTATTCTATTTTGATGTTTAGTACTGGGTTTTAAAATAAATTGCTTATTTCTGTTAAAATAAAATGATACTTTTGACTCTTAATTTTTCATGCAGTGTACTGTCTGAATATGTATGTAATAGCCAGATTGGGAGATTATTAGTATATATAGTGCTCATGATACTTTCTAGTTATTGCAATTCAATTTATAGATCGTTTTTAAAATTAAATATCAGTAAATGATTAATAAGCAAATTTTTTTATTTTGTCTTTTTCATTTACTTATAAGTGTTGTGCTATATTTTGTTTATTATTTATTACATGCTTAAATTTTGTCAATACTGTATATATTTTCATATAACCAGTGAAAAGCTCATCGAAGGTTTTAATTTGTTTGAAATATTTGTCAATAACAAATTATAATTCAAACATCAACAACAAATGTCATCAATGAAGTTTGAACAATTATTGACCTTGATATTTATTTTACCTCAAAACTTAAGTGCCACAGCTTGTATTTGTAAGAATTCATCCAATTTAGAAAAATTTCAAAACATGGGCAAAAACAACCAACCAATCAAACCACTCAATTTTGAAGGCATGCTTATCCTGGGTTAGAAATAGTAGGACTTTTGTTTCTGCTTGTCTGTTAATTCAAGAAATATCTAGACAAAGTCTGGTGGGAATGATAGAAAATTACTGAGTTATCTCCCCTTAATTATACGATTTGATAGCAAAATTACCGAGTTATCTCCCCATAATTATTGGATTGATAGCAAATTACCAAGTTATCTCCCCTTAATTATTGGATTGATAGCAAATTACCGAGTTATCTCCCCATAATTATTGAATTGATAGCAAATTACCAAGTTATCTCCCCTTAATTATTGGATTGATAGCAAATTACCAAGTTATATCCCCTTAATTATTAATTTCTAGTGAATTTCACTCAATTTACATCTCGAATTGACAAAACACAGAAATTAAAGGAATGTTAAATTCATGCAACATGATACATTCTGTCGGAACTTAAATTAATGTAAAGTTGAGCAGGTTTTTGTTTGTCATGTTTTGCAGTGTACCACTGTCTGATTCTTGAGGTAGATATTATTAGTTATTTGTCCTTGGGTAGATTGGCAAATTAAGGTATGATTGATTTTAAATGATTAGAATTACATAAATAATATTGTATTGTTTTAACAGTATCTATGCAATCAATACAACTTTTCTTTCATATGATAAGGGAGATAATCAGCATACATTTTTTTTTAAATAAAACAATTTTCTTTAGTCTAACTTGTAAAAACATTTGATTCACCAAATATTAGAATGTTAAACTAGAGACAGGTGATTTCAAATGCATTTTGCTGGACCACTGTTGCAGTTGCCAATCTCTGTGTATATATGTCTCTGATTAATTTTAGACTTATCAATTCATGAAATAAAGCATCATGATGTACAGAGTTCGCGAAATCTTTTTTTCCCTGGTGGTCCTTGAAGAAAATCTACTGGTCCTCACTACTAATTCTATTGAAAAATACTAAAATTGTGTTAGACCTATGCAAAATTTTGGTAGTGAAATCCTGAGGACTGACACTTTTCGCGAACTCTGGATGTATATGCATTTCATATTGGTAGTTGAATTTGAGTATCTTAGTAATTAGTTTGTTTGTTTGCTAATCATATGCTGAGAAAGCCTGACTTATTACTTGTTAAGTCTGTATAATGTAACATATTATGGTTTTTATTAAGTTATTATTTATTTAGTTTTGAATTGTTATTGATTTCAACTGCATGAAATTACAGCAATAGACTGTTTCTTTCAGTTATCGAATCAAATGATGCATTGTATTTATATTTTCTAAGAACTGTGCATATTCTATAAAATTTAAACAATTTTCCCATATATTTCCACCTATATAAACTTTAAAAAACTCTCTTTCATAATTAAGCTTTTTTGTACTCTGCATTGTTTGCCATAATTCTTATTGGCAATCTACAGAAGAAAAAAATGCATTTTTGCACATTTATACAATAATTTGGATGAATTCTGTATTAAGGGAATCACCTGGGCATTTTTTTTTTTTACACAAGAGGAAAATTGACAGAAAAAAAGTAAGCTTTCTTTCATATGTAATTTAGCTCATATAGCTTATAATAAATCGTTTACCAAATTAAAGCAGATTCTAGATTTCTTTTCATTTGATTTGAGACCCAAATAAAACCAATGCAAATTTAAGGTAAAAGTCTAAGTCAGCCTTTTCCTGCCATTTTTTAAAAATCCAAATATCTGGAAATGGAGCTCCATAACCTTTCAATATTTTTTTAGCTTATTTTGTTCCTAAACTAATGCTCCTCCAACTTGAAGTATCAATTTTTAATTTCTCAGGTTTTTTTTCTAATATCATCTTAGTACATTACATTCTTCACATGCCACCGGAAAGTATCTGCCTGCTACATTTATAAATAATGCCATATTCTATCCACTGTATATTAAAATTTCGATGATTTCATTTAGTCAACGACAAGTCTTTACCTCCCTTCTCCAAAATTGTGTTACCAATAAATTATATGTTTTGATAAATAAGACTTAAATCACGATTATTATGAATTTGGCTACTGAAGAGTCTTGATCTGATTTTTTTTTTTTTTTTTTTTTTTTAGAAAATAAGTTATGGAAACAGACCCTTTTTACTTTGATATAGGTAAGGGGAACAATACTTTCAAAATATACTCATCTAAATAATATTTTATTATTACAAATGTGTATGCACTCATTCCAATACCATGAATAACTTTGTGCATGGTTCTTAGAAATATTATACCTGTAATTGCTTATTCATTTTAAAATTTGTTCATTTGTAAATATATTGTTTGTTTTAATTTGATGTACATTTAATTGCATGCAAATACTATATTTCTTAGACTGATTAATTTTTAGTTTTGCCAATGCCTTTCTGGCTATATATACTACTGAAGAAATAGTTTGTGCCAAATCAGATTGAATATTTTAAATATTGCAAATTGTTAAAGATTATATTTACCCCGTAATAAAATGCTTTACACAGCTAAGATATCATGTTTTTTTTTTTCTGCATAAGCAGGCACATTAGTTATTTCTACTCTATTCATTGGTCAATCATTCCACATATCCTTATCATTTATTCTTGTTATGAACAACAAAAAATATCCTTTGTGGCGAATTATCTTTTGGATTTATGATTTTTCTCAAGGCAGAAAATCATTATGTAGTTTATACTCTTTCATAGGTACTATTTCTGTACTAAAAATATATAGTATTGGAAATTTACTTTTAATATTAATTAGTACTATTTCTTTACTTTAAAATTATTGTAATATTCAGGTACTTGTATTTTACAGTACTTCATTTGTACTAAATATTTTGGTACAAAAATGATAACAATAGTGATCATAATATTCCATGTTTAAAATCATATTCTAATATGACGTCCTTATTACGCTTTGTAAACAAAGCCGTGTTCTAATGAGCACAAAATATGTTTGACACATGCGCAAGAACTTACTGTTTGTATTTACTTTATTTCCATCGTTATCCATTAAAATATATACATTTAAGCAGCTAACATAAACTCTTATTATATATTTTTATGAAACAACATATATTTACCCTGCTCGTAGTTTTTTAAAATATGAACTGCAATGCACAGACTACTTGTGGAGGAAACGGGAACAGCCAAACATTTTTACGGTAATTTCGCACGCTGTCGACCTATAGAAATACTGTATTTGTCTATTAGAATCGAAATAATTCCTTAATGTCATGCTCTATGCTCATTTTAACATGGGTAGGCATTATATTTGACTACATTTTACACCTTGCTAACGGTCAGTGTAAAATATTGACAAATATAATGCCTACCCATGTTAACATGAGCATAGAACATGACATGAAGGAATTATTTCTTAAATTTAAGGGATTTGAAATAGAAAAACTTTCAAAATGCTGAAAATGTAAAGGTAGTAACCAAAAATCTGTAGTACCCACATTTCAAGTACAAATAAAGTACTGTAAAATACAGGTACCTAAATATTACAATAATTTTAAAGTAACAAAATAGTACTGAATATTAAAAGTAAATTTCCAGTACTACATATTTTTAGTACAGAAATAGTACCTATGAAAAAGTAGCTGTGTATGGTAGAAATGACAATAAAGTTTAACCATTTTATTCAGGCATACTTTGTTTTTAGCTGCGGTATATTCAAGGGTGGGTGGAAGAGGGCGTACCACCCTCCCCCTTTTGATTGAAAAATATATTATTTTCAACATAAATTTTCCAAACTTTTTTGGCCTCGCTCTGCTTGCCAATGTACATAGTAGTACTTTTACAACCCTCTTTTCAAAATTTCTTGATTCATCTCCAACTGTTGCCATGATTTAGAACTTTTTCATTGTTGTACATTGTTTTCTGTCACAGACAACAACAGATATATTCAACCTGTGTAGCAATAATCCAGTCCTCTTTTCTTGGATTGTGAATTCATCGAGTAGGGGACACAGGAACAATTATCATCTTGTGGTTTTGGTTGTTTGAAGTGGGACCTTGTATTCCTTTCAATTATTTTTTTCCGTCTTGTGCATCAAATAGCCAGTACCCCGGTAGAGGGATTTAGTTTATCTGTAAGAAAGACAGTCATGAATTTTAAGGTAAAGTTTAAAAAAAAAAATAAACAAGAGAATGTCTGAAGCTGTCAATTATATCAACTGAACTCATTAAAGACCTCCATATTTTGAGTTGAACTAGTGAGGTTTTCTCTTAATATTGATATTATTTGTCCCTCAAGCAGTACACTACACTAAAAATGTATGTAGAAAGTGTAGGCAAGACTTTTTTAACCTACCTTTTTGGTATAAAAAAAATGCACTTTAGAATAACTGTCTCAGGTAAACTGATCACAGAATTGTACTTCTCATGATCAACAGTAAAGTATACTAGTGGAGCATGAATTGATTACCTCTGTTTTTTATAGTTTTGTTGTTGAATTCCTTTTATTTTTTTTTTATTTTTTTTTTGGATTGCTGTTTTGACAATACTGATGGTTTTTGATTTCCTCCTTTGTATTATCTCCCCTTTTTATCTCATGGGCCTAGTGAGCTATTTTTATCACTTGGCGTCCTTTGTTGTTGTACTCCTGCCTGGTTAACTTTTTATATTTTGAACTTCTTCTAGAGATCCACTTAATGGAATGGAACCAAACATTGCATGAATGTTCATTCTAATGTTGTTCTTTGAAGCTGATCCATCATCCAAGATGGACACCAGCAGGTAACTTAGTTTAACATCATGACCCTATGGGAAATACATACAAATGTCTCCGTTTAGAGAACCACTGAATGGAGTGAAACCAAACATGACATGAATGTTTCTTATGAAGTGCTGACCAAGTGTTGTTATTTTGAAGCTGATCCATCATCCAAGATGGCCACAAGCAGGGGACTTTAAGTTTAACATAGGATCTAAAGGGAAATACATACAAATGTCTCCTTTTAAAGAACCACTGAATTGAATGAAACCAAACATGGCATGAATGCTCCTTATGAGATACTGACCAAGAGTTGTTACTTTGAAGCAGATCCATCATTCAAGATGGCTGCCAGCGGAGGGGACTTAGTTTAACATAGGACCCTAAGGCAAATATATATAAATGTCTTCTTTTAGAGAACCACTGAATGGAATGTAACCAAACATGGCATAAATGATCCTTATGAGATACTGACCAAGTGTTGTTATTTTGAAGCAGATCCATCATTCAAGATGGCTGCCAGCGGAGGGGGCTTAGTTTAACATGGGACCCTAAGGCAAATATATATAAATGTCTTCTTTTAGAGAACCACTGAATGAAATGAAACCAATGAAAACGTTCCTTATGGGGTGCTGATGAAGTGTTGCTTCTTTGTTGCTGATTTACTGTCCAAGATGGCCACCAGAATTTTTTATTAAAATACGGAGCCAATATTAAACCAAATTTAGCCACAACTATTATTTGGGTATCTGTTATGATTTTTATGATTTCCAAAACCAAAGTAGAGTCAGGTGAGGGACACAGCTCTCAAGTAAACTTCTGTCCAAATTTGATAAAAAAAAAATGCAATGTTTTCACAAAGCTATAGATGTCTTAAATTATTATAACTACAGACAATCTAAAAGAGGGGCGAAATACACCAGAGGGACAGTCAAACTCATAGATAGAAAATAAAATGACAACGCTATGGCTAAAAAATAAAAAGACGAACAGAAAAATAATAGTAAACAAAACACAGCATAGAAAACTAAAGACTAAGCAACATGAACCCCACCAAAAACTGGGGTGATTGGTGCTCTGGCCTTGAAGGCATAAAACTTTGCTCAGTGCTCGGAACACAAAAATCATGCTCAAAACATGAAATCAAGCAATTTGATTGGTTGATTTTCTAGTCTGAGTACAAAAATCATGCTCCAAAGTTTTATGACCGTGAGGCCAGGAAGGGTAAGCAGATCTCCTCCACATGTGCCCCGTCGTATTGCTCATGTTATTACAAATCCGGTAAATAGTCAAATTCGGTAAGCCGGTCACATTCGTGGTGAAAAGGGGATGGATTGTAGTAACGACATAAGAAACATATCTTATATCATTGTGGAACGGTAATTCCATAATTGAGAGGCTGTTAACAGAATCTAAAATCGGTATGATTCAGATTTTTAAAAAAAATCTGCTTTCAGTCATCTTAACATGACCCTTTGTGGCCTGACAAGAACAACATAAAAATCTAATGTATCATGATGAAAGTTATGATTTTCATCAGATTGATTATTTTACTTGCCATTTTCCTAAGCCAGAAACCTGTAGTCTATTGTTTGTTTGTCATTGTTGCATTTGGATGTTTTGTCTCAGTGACAAATATACCAAAACCTTCATGTTACAAAGTTTCTATACAACAAGATGTTGAAAATATTTTGTTTTATTTTAGGAAAAAAATGAGTATTCATTGGAAAAAAATATATTTCTATATCTGTATTAACAATGCATTACACACAAAAAAAATCTGAAAAACAAAGACAATATAGCCACCTATTCAAAAATTCACGAGATACGTACTGTGTAATCTTAGAAGATAGGATTTGATTCCGAATTTATAAAAGCAATCAAAATTGGATTTTGTGTTTTGAGGACACCAATCATTCACTATAAAACAAAAAATGAGCTATTGTAATGCATTTACATTTGACCAGAAGCAGAAATTACTAAATATGCCAAAATTTAACACCCCCCTTTTTAGTGTTTATTATATCGTTCTATATAACTCTGTGTACAGTGACATGAAAACCAGTCCCACACAAAACTAAGGAAGAGTCTTTGGCCGTGTTCACACCAAACGCGGTGTACAGTAAACATGTTTTAACTTGGTTTAATGTAATGTACACTAGTTTTACAACAACAACAACAACAACAATTTTACATTAAATTTGTTCACATCTATACCCTATACACCTGTACATAAGATTTGTTCACACTTGTACACTAGTTTTACATTAAATTTGTTCACATCTATACCCTATACACCTGTACATAAGATTTGTTCACACTTGTAAACTATATGTCATTTAAATGTTCATTACGTAGAACCGAATTCAAATTTTCGAACAACTTTTTTAGCAGTTAAGGAACGACCATTTGACTTTAAAAAAAGGGGGATGGATTTTTCCACAATTTGATTGTCATCGGGTCATACAGATGCTTAGAATGAACAAATATTCGGAATCCAAAGTTTCCCAATACATTATAGTGTTAAATATTGAATTGGTACCATCGAAAAAAAAACCAAATATAATCTTTCGCGCGAGAAAAAGTTCTGACTCAGAACCCCCCCCCCCGTTTTTTTTTTTTTTAAGTAAAGTGGTTGCTCCTTTAAGAAAGTCATTTTGGATGATTTAAGTTTTGTTTAAAGATGTCTCGATTACGCATCAAAAACGTAGGTTGCATGAGTGTGCTTCAGACGAAGAAAAATAATTGCGATGTTAAGGATCACTACATTTCTATCTTTTCTGTTTGTTTCAAATGTTCAAATGGTATTTTTTCTCCAAGGAGTATTTGACAAAGGGAGGGGGTAATGTTGTTATTTTTATATTTCTAATTGTATTTCAACGGATCTGAGATAATACACAAACAAACATTTAAACTCACCCTTTTTCAGTGATGCATTTATGAGTGAAACGTTGTCTGAGTAAAGACCAGTGGCAAACATTTCTATCAGTGTGTACGTCCAGTCGATTCGGGAAGACCTTTTCAAGTGAATTATGTGTTCGGCAATGATGATGGATGAGTCTTGATAAGGGATTAATAAGGCTACGTAAAGTGTGTATATAACAAATAAATATATCACTGAGTTTAGACAAATATTTCTGTAAAGAACTTTATTAATGAGTGTAATTGTAAAGCAAAATTATATCCGGGTGAAATTTGACCCGGAGGAAAAAATGTCACAGTAGGTGTTGTTATTTTTTTATCCGGAGGAAAAGATTTCCCTGGGATATTTTTTCATTTGCCATTAAATTCTATCTGGGTAGTTAACTTAATGAATAGTTATTAGAAAAAACTTATGCTTTAAAAATACTATGAAACGATAATAGTGTATTTGAAATAATAAAAGCTAAATTGTTAAAAAAAATGTATTATAATGGGAAATAATTTCACAAATTATCCTTGAAAAAATTTCCTGAAATATTCAAGTCAATATCATCCTTTTAAAAAGAAAATTATTATGAAACATAGGGGAGAAAACCAGAAGTAATTTCAAAGATCGTAATTGTGAAAATAATATCATGATTAAATAAGGTTAGTGAAATACATGTAAAAGTGAGTTGTTTTCAGATCTCAGTACACATATGAATTTAAAAGCAAGGTAGAAATATAGTCGCATTACTACTGTTGAAAAAAAAAATTACCGGGACAAATTATCCTCAGGATAAATTTTTTTTTTTTTAAAATATCATTTGACATGGGAAAATTAACTGAGTTCTGAATGTCTAGTTTCGTGTATACTTAATGTACACAAGGCCTACATCGACTAACGACTGCATGTAGACAAAACATGATTTAAACTACATGTAAACATTGAGTTTTATCAATGGGAAGTTCGCACGTAATTATGTTTAGTTTTATATGTGTGAGTTACACTAACACAACACCGAGTTTAGTTCAATGTGAACACGGCCTTTGTTTCATTCCCCTGCACCAATTCATCCCCAGAAGGAAACACAAAAACAGGATCCATGCCATGTGGTACACGTGCTATATTTGACATATTTAGTGGTTGTAGCTTGATACCTCAAATAGCCTTTTATTGTGAGTTAGATACCTCAAATAGTCTTTATTGTGAGATTGTGAGTTAATACTGTAGTTTCTTTATACAAATATCTACTAGCAAATGGTTATATGATAAGCCTTTTGAAATTCAGGTTTGTTTGATTGGTTTGTTTGCAATGGTGAATTTAAAGGTCCTGCCTATTAAAGTAAATTGGTAAAGTTTGCAACATATCCAGAAATCAACTTTGCTTATTTGAATATTATACTAAAGAAATCGGATATGGGTCACGGAAATTACATTAAAATTATAGGGAATTTTGAAAAAATGTCTGTTTTAATTTTAATTTAAGTGATAGACAGGTTGCCGGGGCAGAAAATGAATATACACAACAATATACACCATTTAAACGAAACATAATGAATGTTGTTGCAAAAATACAGGTTCCTGAGCTATTTTAAAAATCGAAGCGAGAGGCTTTTAACATTGCAGTAATCTGTAATCTGTATAAGGTGGTGGATGTGTTTTTATATCGTGCGACAATTTTTACCTTTTACAGAGTACCTAAACATCTTATTGGGCTGAAAGTGCAGGAATACGCATACAATACATATTTATCACTTACTTAAAAAGAAAATTGCAATTAATTGATCACATTTCCAATTTTTCCAACAAAAAACAAATTTTACCTGACGCGCCAATCATTCAAAATGGCGGGCTTTTACAAAAGTTAATACTGCAGCCATGTGTGCCCTTAAAATTACTTAATAAGTAATAAGTTCATTCCATTTGCTTATATTACATATTATCCTACGCATATTTCCTTTAAAATTTTATTATTTTAAGTGCACTTGACCGATTTTACATTTTTTTTTTCTGGCCACGTGCGTTTGATATATTTTTTTTTTTTTTTTATTTATTTTTATATCCCCATAGTTATTATATTATTTGCCAATTGAATTAATTTGAATTAATTTTATTTCAGGAGTACATACAAATTCATATATTTTAAATACAGTCTCAAGTTCAGATAAATTAGTTTATTGTCTGTTCAAGTGGGATTTCTTGACTAAACACTTAACACCCTTGTATAGTTTTCCTTCATATTTATCATCTTATTTGCCAATTAAATTTCATTTCAGGAGTACATACATAATTATATATAATTTAAATATAGTCTTAAGTTCAGATAAATTAAATTATTGTCTGACCTAGTGTGATCTTCTCACTAAACATTTAACACCCTTGTATAACCTTTTCATCATATCTATTATCTACTAAAGACTAATATACTAGCAGTTATTATTCTTATATACATCTTATCCATTATTAAATAAAAATAAATATATATTTACTAAAACAAATAGACCTAAACTTTTTGCATTAATAAAGTTAATACATGACTCTGCTTCTTCACTAGTGCTTCCAGCTGTCATTATTTATTAAGCTTTTAAAATTATAAGGAAAAGCAACTGTCTACTAGGGTATACGGAAGAACATTAGTACCTGGCAAATATTGTACTAAATTGAAACACAAATGACTGAGCATAAGCTAGAAAAATATCTCAAAAAAACTTTCAATCCGCCTATTGGTCCGTCTAGACTTGTACCAGTTGTGTTGTCCGACAGCAAAGCAAGATATTTACAAAGTGAATGTAAACTGTCTCCCGAGATAGATATCAAATGGTGGTTTAAGTCAGGTCAAACTTCAACAAGCGGTCTTGCTTGGCTAAAAGACAACTTAGCGTCTAAAATTGGACATCTCGATAATATTTCCCTGTACGTGTGGCTAGGTACATGCGACTTCACAGATTATAGTCGTTGTGATAAGATTATCACATTAAAACATAACCCTGAGGAAGCAGCATCACAACTTATAAACAATTTAAAAGAATTTGCAACCCTTCTAGCTGAATATCCTGGATGTAAAGTCACATTTCTAGAAATCCCTATATTTTCTATATACATTTGGAACCGTCTTCATGATCACCCTGATCCCAACAGATTTAAAGCAGACGACAATACATTAATCAAGCAAATTCTAGTTGTAAATGACCAGATAAGAGCCTTAAACAACGATCACTCGTCAAGATCTCCAAGCTTCTCAGCCGACATATATCATCCAATTTCCTGTAACTCGAAAAACACACACAGGCATGGTAGAGACTTGTACAATTTTAACTTATACCTTGATGGCATTCATCCAAAAAGTGCGTTAGCCAGAGTATGGCTTCGTAAATTAGCTCACAGAATTAAATTGGACTGTTGGTAAAAGAAAATAAAAAAAAAAAAAATATTATTATAGATAATTTAGTTCTTTTAAATTTTAATATACAACAAATTTATATTCCACTTTTATTATAAAACTGTATAAGGCGATGGTGGGGCTTACCACAACGTCCTTACAGTAATCGCAATAAATATTTTGATGGACATATAATATTTATATTGAATATTGCAACTTTCTTACCATTTACATCATAAGTATTTAGAATTTTCATGATGAATATCCAACCGTATAAAGTTGATAACATACAGAAAACCAACTTGGTTAGTGTACATACACTTCCTCAAAATAGTTACAACAATAACTACACTCTCAATATAGAAAAATCACTGAAGAAAAAGCTTGAAAGTACTAAAAGATCTGTAATAGAGTATGTCTATACTGGCGGTGGCGTTACTATCAAAATGGACACCTTATCTTTTGAACTGTTCATACATGCTCTGGAGCAATATTTTAACGATCCTTCTTTCAAGTTTCATGATTACCGCAAAACCATAGCAACAGACAAAGGAGGAAATAATGTTCAATATACCTACCATATTTTTGACAATCCAACTGATAGTTACACAATCAATGCATACCTAACAAAATGCAACTTACTAATCAATGGGAAAAATGTGGACAAATTGTTCTATAGAGATATTGAACACATACACAAGATCATGTCTAATACGCAAATCAATGGTGCAAATATAAACACTGACCTCCTGAATAAAAACCTAGCATCAAAATTAATTGAGGCACTAGATTGTCTTAAAAAATCAGCAACACCGAATCCTGGCTTACCTGAGAACAAATCTACAAAAAGTTCAAATGAGGAACGTTGTATTAAGTGCAATAGGAACTGCAAATCTAGGGCAGTATTGTGTCATAACAATCACTGGGTTCATTATAAATGTGACAAGTTGTCTGTAGAAGATATTTCCTCCATCGAAAAGAATGATAAAACATATCAATGTAAAAGTTGTGACAGTACAAAGGTAAATATACTTGACACACAGAGGGGCAATGGTGGGACTTACCACAACGTCCCTTCTGTGTTAAAGTACCACCAATCCCATATAACTTGTACTACTAGTCCTGAAACACATCTAAAAACATATGGAAATAGCATCCAGTCAGAAGTAAGACATATTACTAGTGCAAGAGCCATACTTATAGAGGAGAACCTTATACAATGCTCTGTATGTGATGAAGCCCTAAATGATACAGAAAATATCTGTCCAGAGTGCAATTTAGTATGTCATAACAGCTGTCTTGATACCAATACAAATTCCTGTTACACTTGTGCTGGCTTGTTAGATCAGAGGTCCAGTTCAAATACATTAGAAACAGTTTACAAACTCCATACCTCTACAAATTCTATCTTGGTACAGGACATTATTGATCAATCTCAAGATGGACATCCATTATCTACAAAATCTTCAAACCATTCGGATTGTCTCAACACACAGTTACCCAATCTCAATACTAAAGACTTATCAACATCCTTTTCAGATCTAGAAACTGTTGTTCAAACCACATGCAAATCTATTGAATCTAATAGCCATGTAGCTAAGAGTAATCACAACAACATTGAATTAGCATGTACCAACACGTCTGCAGTACCTAAAACTGCCAATCCTTCCATTCCGGATATTCCTATGCCTCACAATCATCATGTTACAAATTCAAAAGAAACAAGTAAAAAAGATCAGGGTAAAGAAATTTCGGCCAAAGACTTTAAACTTCTAGAGCAAAAGTTAAAGAAAAAAGAAGAACAATTAAAGATTAAAGAAGCTATATTAAATGACAAATCAAATGACAAGTCAAGTATTTTAGATAGACTATTCAAAGCAGAAAGTAGAAACCTAGAACTAGAACAATCTCTTAAAACCCTAAATCAATGTTTAGATAACTCTGTGAAGAATCAAGCCCACATGGATAGTAAGACAACTGACAACCATAAACAAAAACAGCCAGCTGAAGATCTCATCAGAGGTATACATGAAAGAGTAACCGAGTACGTCCTAAAAAAAGTTGATCGGGAACTTAGTCTTCTCCAATCCTTGGATACAGATAGTCCTCTACAAGAGAAATCTACACATGTCAATAGTGCTCCAACTAGCTCCGTCCAACACAACGTTGAATATGCAAATTATCGCAATAGTGCTCCAACTAGTTCCGTCCAACACAACATTGTCTATGCAAATCCACATTTTCCGAGCTACCCATACAACACTCACTATTCCAGAGATTACAATATTCCAGCCACTAATTATAATAGTACATCACATTATCAGTGGGGCAATGGTGGGACTTACCACAACGTCCCTACTGATAGTCATGATCCGTGCTATCCACACTCTCACAACTGGAATAATTATCAGGACAATATCCACAAGAGTTACTACCCGGAAACAAGTACTCCAGATAATTATACCCAAGGTAACTGGTGGGGCAATGGTGGGACTTACCACAACGTCCCCCCAGAAACCTTTCATCATTCTCATAATCGGCATTCTGCAGAAAATCATGTTTGTTTTTCTAATTTAATCTCACTTACTCCGACTCAACTTTCTGCTAATTCTGCTAGTAATACAGAGGCAAATTGTAGAGAAAAAACATCTACTGCAAGATTTCATAATTCTTCGTCTTCCTCTATAACGAACACTCCAGAAGAGAAAGATAAAACTTCTCCAATACTTCACGGTTCAAGAATAGGTCAACCTCTATATTATTCACAAGACAAATCGGAGCAGGATTTTTTATACAAGGAACTGTTCCAATTCGAAAGGCACAAAATGTTGTCATAAACATCGACACGTTACTTACTGAACAAATGAATACAAGCAGTGATGGAATTATTGAATACGATGTTTTAGATTTTAAAAATGACTGTATAAATGTACATTGTGTAAATAAAGATAAAGATGTACGTAGCAACTCTACTCTGAGAATTTTAGATTTTAACTGCAAAAACATATTGACATGTGGTCCACTATTTAATGAGTTGGAAAGCAAAATTGATATATTTCTTCTCCAAGAACACTGGCTATATGACTGCCAACTAAATCTATTACAAGAACTACATAGTGATTTTACTGGAACGGGTAAAGCAGTTGATTCTAATGATCCTATTCAACCTCTTCATATGCCTCGTGGCTATGGAGGTGTAGCTATATTGTGGAAAAAGAATCTTGACAAACTTGTTACAACTTTACCAATTGGAAATGAGAGAATACAGTGTATTGAGTTGTCTGGAAATCAGAAACTTTTATTTATTTCTATTTATCTTCCTTGCAAATCGTCAGATAACCATCTAAATGAACTTTATGAATGTATTGACCAATTACATGAGATCATGGAGGTTTATAAAACCACTCACCAGATAATTATTGGTGGAGATTTTAATGAAAATATTTTTAAAGAAAATAACTCTAATAGAAAAAATTATATACTTGATTTCATGTCAGACCATAACTTGTCTACTACAGAAGTTGGAATTACCTATACACATACCAGTGGCATATCATCTTCTGCAATTGATTATATACTTTACCAAGAGAAATTTAAAGATTTCATAATAAATATTGAAAAACCTGACATTATTTCAAACGTCTCGGATCATCTTCCAATTCTACTACAACTCAAATATAAATTTCCCTGCATTAATTCCGTAAGTCAAACACAGGTGACTACCCACCATAAGGTCAAATGGAACAATATAGATAGAGATAGATATAAAATTCTAGTTGAAGAAGGCATAGCTCTATTAAAAGTCGATCCAATGAACCCTAATGAACTGGATCAAGCTTTTCAGACTCTCAACCATACTCTTACTAAAGCTACTTTGGCTGTTGCTCCCAAAAAGAAAAAAAAGATACGGAAGAAGAAATTACAAATTATGACTGAAAATATCTCTCAAGCAATATCAGAGAAAAAAATAGCATTCTTTCAGTGGAAACAAAATGGTCGTCCACCTGACCCCAACCATCCTCTTACTATTCAGAAGAAAATCACAACTTCCTCTCTTCGTAAACAATGCAGAATAGAAACTGCACTACAGAGAATACAAGAACGGCAGAAAATCATTGATGCAGGGTATAACGATCCGGCACTTTTCTACAGCCTTATAAAAAAACAAAGAGGTAGACTTTCACGCTTTATTGAGGAACTAACTGTTGATGAAGAAATTTTCCAATCTCCCGAAAATGTAATGAAGGGCTGGAATAAACATTTTGGTGACCTAGCAAAAAAGTCCAACAATAACTCTTTTGACACTAATTATCTAAATTCAATTGAAAAAGAAGCTACCCATATTATTAACAAATGTAAAGATACATATATTCATCAGGAAATTTCTACTGAAGAGATAAAAAGAGCTGTCTCAAAACTCAATACAAACAAAGCTGAGGATTTTTATGGTTTAACAGCTGAACATTTTATCCATGGAAGCGAATCTTTATTACAACATTTACAACATCTGTTGAATATCTGCTTTAAATTCTGCTACATACCGGATTTACTGAAAATCGGAACTTTATTTCCTGTGTTCAAAAATAAAGGGGATGTAAAAAATGCCAAAAATTATAGAGGAATTACTATAACTCCAACATACTCAAAAATTATAGAAAAAATATTGAAAGAAAGAGAAAATCCAAAAATTATAATTTCACAAAACCCTCTTCAAAAAGGATTCACTGAGGGCACGTCTCCACTGATTTGTGAACTTTTTATAGAAGAATTTGAAAGGGAAAGCAAAGACCTTAAACTTCCAGTCTACATAGCCTTATTAGATGGCAAGTCAGCTTTCGATGTTGTGGTACATGCTAATTTGATCCGTCGTATGTTCCAGATAGACTTCACGGAACAATCCATACTATTACTAAATAATCTATATGTAAATGCATCTTCTCTTATCAAATGGAATAATATAATGTCAAAAGAGATGTTCACTATTGATCAAGGGGTCCGTCAAGGAGGTGCATTCAGCGCTGACTTATATAAAATCTACATTAATCCTCTGCTTAACATTTTAAGTACATCAGGTCTTGGTGGAAGAGTAGGGAACATAAATTGTTGTGCTCCTACATGTGCTGACGATGTAGCACTTGTCTCCAACAACCCTCTAGAATTACAAACCATGATTAACATTGCTTTGGATTTTAGCAAAAGAGAAGGGTATTTATTACAGCCTACAAAAAGCGTTATTATTCCAGTAAAAACATGCCGCAAATTTTATGAAATTGAAGATGGATTTTGGAAATTAAATGGAAAAAACATGCCAATTGTTTCGAACGCCTCACACATAGGAATTCAAAAATCTGACAAAAATTCTGCTGAATCGACAGTAAATGAAAATATAAAGAAAGCACGTAGAGCAATGTACAGTTTAATGGGTACAGGCCTCCATGGAGAGAATGGTCTAGATAGTAAAACTTCAATAGCATTGATAAGAACATATATTCTGCCAATATTAACTTATGGTTTGGAAATTTTATTACCTAAAGGAAAAATACTAAATAATATATCTATTCAATATAAAAAATGGATCAAACAAATTCTGTCTTTAAATTCTAACGTAGCAGATTCTGCAGTTTATACTTTATCTGGTTTACTCCCTATAGAAGCTGAAATCCACGTCAAAGCTATCAATCTTTTTGGAAACATATCTAGAGCGAATTGTGATTCAATTGAATGGCGGATAGCCGAAAGACAGTTACAGATAAAATCTCATAATAGTTGCAGCTGGTTTATTGAAGTCAAGGAATTATGTTTAAAATATGAAATTAATGACTTATATGCTTATTTAACCAATCCGTTATCAAAATTCCAATGGAAAAAGCTAGTTAAATCCAAAATTCATGACTATTGGACATCTAAAATTACTGATGAGTCAAAAGGTTACTCAACTCTTAAATTTATGGACCATAAATATAATATTGGATCTGTACATCCTTTAGCTATATCAGTTAATGCAAATCTAAAGGACATCAGAAAAATTCCTGTACGTCTTAAAATTTCAACTGGGAACTATATCCTACAAACCCACAAGGCATCATTTTCAAAGAATACCTTTATAAGTCCAACTTGTAAACTCTGTGGTAAAGCGGATGAAACGGTGGAACATTTTATTCTATTGTGTGAAAAGTTAGAAGAGACAAGAATACCACTTTTGTCAAAGATCTTAGATAATGGAAGCCTGATCCTAGCCAAAGTTGCAACTTCGTTTCCAATCGATCTTATCCAACTAATCATCAATCCGTTCTGTTATGTAGACATTAATGCAAACAGAGCTGTTTTTGAGGAAACCAGTAATATTTTGGAACCCCTGTGTAGACAGTTGCTTTATAATATGCATAACAAACGCTATGCTTTATTAGCTAATATAGATAAGCAAGGCAGTAGAAAATCTAACTTCTAATTGCTTAATAGTGTAGTTTAGTAAGATTGGCCTTGCAAGTACATTTCGGGCACACATGGTCCCAGAATGAGTTGTTTTTGTATTCAAAGAACATTTTAGTTTTATTTCTATCAAAGTTTTTTCTAATGTTTTATTTTGTGTATGTAACATAAATTCTTGAGGTGGCGGAAAATTTTAATATATGAAGTGATGCGCGTTGTATTGTGTTATATTGCGTATTGACATTTTCCTCTGTGTGAATGGAGGTGTGCCTTGATTGGCAGAATTACGATTACAGATACAGATATAATAAATTCTGCCAGTCAAGGCACACCTCCAATTATAGCTGGAGTGACATCCACCACCACGAATATATATATAATTATCACACAAATAATGGTTCCATCCACCGGAATATTATATACACAAATGTCAATTTATACTATACGCAATAGGCAATTTTAAAATCTAAAATTATCTAAATAAGAAGTGATAATTTGGACTGTCTTATGCTGAGTCACTTACATAACACTTTAATTATATACAATTATATATAATTAACTAATAGTCTTAAACTTTCCTCCTCTTTTTGAGTTGTTTAGTATCCAGACCGAGAAGTCTATATCTTGTTGTATGGAGTAGGTGTAACATTTTCCTACATTGAGGTTCAAGAATTTTTGATATATTATCAAATATTTGATCACTGTTATTTTTGCAATAGTTGTAAGGATCGCAAATCAATCGGAGTAGTTCAATGTTATTGAGTCTGTTGCTCTCAGAGAAAATTCTACCAGCAGTTCTCACTATTTTTTCCAATATGGGTTTTCTTACAGCATCTAGAGTTACACAAGTAAGCAGGAAATGGGATAATGTTTCTTCTCCATTTTTGCATAATTGACATGTTGGGTCCACTGCATTAGAGTTATATTTGGCTCTTTGTGATTGTAGGATGTATACCCCTGTTGCAATTTTCAGTGTAAAATACAGGCTAAAATGGCTGAAACGTCAAATTTGCAAACTTCGTGTTGAAAATTGGCTTACAAGGTCATTACAAAAACAGGTTGCCGGGGTGAAATATGAAACTTGAATTTCCAAAGAATAAGCAAGTCCAAACCTTGTATGTGTAGTCGTTGAACTCTAGGTTACCACGTAAAATTAAAATGTCACTATTTCAAGAAGAATAAACTCACGAAAGCACGAAAAATTCACTAAATTCGCGTTCATTGTTTTAATTTTGACCGCCTGACAACTTTACGGAAATATCAAAGTGATTGTATATAAGGACTCTGTGACAGGCAACTTATAATATCCATGTTTTAAAGATTTTAATGATATCAAACCTATCAAGCCAGTCCAGTTCAAAGTACTATCACGTGGTACAATTCTCATTTACATATTATGAATATTAATTAGCAAAACCACTACTAATTTCTGGCTATGATAGTGTTGTATTACATGAATTCAAATTGGAATAAGCCCTACCTAAATTGGTAATGATGGCAATAGTATATTTGAATAAATTCAAAGGGTAAATGGCCCTATACCTAAACTGCTTAGATTTGCAAATTCAACATGATTATTTAAGAATTGAATGCTTCTGTTTCAAATGCTTCTTTTTTTAACTTCATTGGGGTGAAAAAGCATTGACCTAAGTACATTTTGTTTGAAGCGCAGCTAGAAGTGCTTCATTCTGAAAATGTGCGCGGGGTCAACACTTTTACAACCCTATGAAGTTACAAAAAGAAGCATTCAATACTTAGGGAGCTACCATTTGATTTTTATGGGGGGGCTAGGATGAAAAATTTTGTCCTGCATTTTTTTTTAGCTGTAATCTCTGTCCTGCCTTTTTATTTTTCACTCTGTTCGGTCCTGCCTTTTTTTTTTTAGTTTATCCTGACTTTTTTTTACCTAAATTGTCGTCCTGACTTTTTTTTTTTGCAAGTGTCTCATCCTGCCTTTTTTTTTTACTCAAAACTCCTGTCCTGCCTATTTTTTTCAAATTTCATCCTAGCCCCCCCATAAAAATCAAATGGTAGCTCCCTTATAATTACATTTTTTAGCTAGGATCATGAAAACACAAATCTTATCATTTTTTTATTTAATTCACGTGCACTTTATTGTGGGACATCTGTTATCATGAATGATAAGTTTTATTGTGTAATGCAATTGCTTAAGGAATAACAGGTGATGTGCAGTTAGCCAATCAGAATAACGTATTATAATGAAACATACATCTAATGTAATTATTAATTGGCACTACCTCTTTCCCATTGTAGTTGGTCCAATTTTGATTGGATTGATTGATAATTTGTCTGCGTCCTTAATATGCATGAAATGCTTGCCACTGAACGTTAATCAAACAACAACCAATCAATCTCTACATGGTTTATATGTGGTAACTTGCAATTTTTATTATTTTTATTTCTGTATTAGATTTTGATATAATTTATTATTTACCTGATGAGTTTGATAAATTTTTATTTTTAGTATTTATTGAGTAGTTTCTAGTCATGCATCAGTGGTTATATTTATTGTAAGAATTCGTCATGGCTCAGTGAGTTTTGATAGTTAAGTTTTAATTAACTCTCTAGGTTTTACTATTTTGTGTTATGAAAACTCTGTTCTGTATGATGATTGGTTAATTGAGTCACATGTCTATTTTGGAGGGAAATAATCTATTGTTTAGTTAGAATAGGATTTACTTTGAACTGAATGGTGTTTAATGCTGTTCTATGACATAATTTGTATTCATATTTAGTGGACAGCTTAAATTGATTTAAAAAAAACCATAAGGTCAGTTTTCTCAGCTTATTGATAGGAATCTCTAGAAACATGCAAATGTAGTAGAGTTGTATATATATAGCAAAAATATACAGCAGCCACAATTGAACTATTTCTAAATCCAATTAGAAATAGTTTAGTGACTTATTTCAATCGAAGTCTTAAAAATATTTGCACAGTTTTCCTATAGTTGTGTTATAGAAGCTTTAAGTCTCATGTTTGAATTAGAGAGAAGATGTGGGTTTTTTTTAAGTCAGAATGTTTGTGAATGAATGATAGATATATTGTTTTAAAGAAGTATTTCCATGAGAAATGATATCATAGATTAAATGATACATGTATTGGTACAATACATTTAGAATCTACATCTACATCGTACGACGATCCATCAGCACATTGATGACTATACTTCGGCGCATCGCAAACAGACACTTAATAGTAGCTATATCATTTTTACAAAAGGTCCAAAATAAAGTCTTTGAATTATACTTAATGTTTGTGAATACTATGCAGATATAATTTTGAATTAGTTCATTTGACTTATGTAGGTTATATTTATATTTTGTACAGGACCAGAATGTTGATGTTTTAATGATCTGGTGATGTTACTGAATAATAGGAGATGGATTTGTTTGTACAATATGCATGGTAAGATCAGTGTTTTCATTTATTTATTTAGTATGTGTTTGTCTATTTAAGGATTATGTACCCTTTTCTTGTTTCAATGCTTAAAATTTATAAGCATAACTTTGACAAATGTTGGTAGTAAAAAATCAATGTTTACATGTGCTGTAAATTTACAAATTATGGCGTGTATTTATTATTGTGATTTTGTCATTTTATTAGACTAAAATGCAATTTTAATTTTTGCGATATTGAGAAAAAATCCTGTTTAATTCATATAAATTATTTCAGAATGCAAGTTTAAACTATTGAGATTATAACCCTGCATGTTGCATTTTTCGCAATAATAAAAACATTGCAATAATTTCTGAATTTACAGTAGATTAAACAGGTTTTGAATACACACAATCAATTCAATGTAGACCTTGTGGGTTGAGTGTTCATAAAATAAGATATTAAGAATGTGAATTTTTTTGCCACACCTTAACAGAGCCAAAAAGCTAGACATAGGTATGCTGTTTCAGGCGTCAACAATGTATTAGTTTGTGATTTGGTCAGTTTATGGTAAACCACAAGTGGCAGGTCAATCATATTTTGTATGCAGTTGAATTATCATTGGCATATCTCATTTCCATGGAGATTATTTGGCTTTACCCCCTCATTTATGGTCTATTGACTTTGAAACTTTTTCTTATCTTACATGTACTAGTTTGTGATTATGTCAGTTTATTGAGAACCACTAGTTGTAGGTCAATGGTATTTGATATGTAGTTGTATAAGCATTGGCTTATCGCATTTTCATGGGGTATATATTTGATCCAGCCCCTTCAGTCATGGTAATCTACTTTGAAACTTTTGCTTATTTTACATAAAATTGAGAATGGAAATGGAGAATGTGTCAAAGAGACAACAACCCCACCATAGAAAAAACAATGTATTAGTTTGTGATTTTGTCAGTTTATGGGGAACCACTAGTTGTAGGTCAATGGTATTTGATATGTAGTTGTATAAGCATTGGCTTATCACATTTTCATGGGGTATATATTTGGCCCAGCCCCTTCAGTCATGGTCTATCTACTTTGAAACTTTTGCTTATTTTACATAAAATTGAGAATGGAAATGGGGAATGTGTCAAAGAGACAACAACCCGACCATAGTAAAAACAATGTATTAGTTTGTGATTAGGTCTGTTTATGGGGAACCACTAGTTGTAGGTTAATGGTATTTGGTATGCAGTTGTATAAGTATTGGCTTATCTCATTTCCATGGGGTATATTTGGCCCAGCGCCCTCTGTTATGGTCTATGTACTTAGAAACTTTTACTTATTTTACATGTACATGTATTAGTTTAAACATATTTATTTATAGTGGATTGGGAAACAAGTTTTTCAACTTATATTAATCCCTTTCCACTTTGCGGGTGCGAGTGCTGCCTTGTAGCGGCATAAGCCTGCTCTTTTTCGAAATCTACAAGGGTGTCTTTAATGTGCAAGAGATATGGCTCTCTTTTAACACGGGCCAGCCATTTATCATCCCCTTCCGACAGACTAGCATCGTTTCCTTAAGACCATACTCGCAAATGGTGTCAAGGGAGAGCCGAAAATTCAGTCCCTGAAATTTTCATCAAGGAACTTTTGCTTATTTTACATGTATTAGTTTGTGATTAGGTCAGTTTATGGGGAACCACTAGTTGTAGGTCATTTCCATGGGATATATTTGGCCCAGCCCCCTCAGTCGTGGTCTATCTTCTTTGAAACTTTTGCTTATTTTACATGTATTAGTTTGTGATTAGGTCAGTTTATGGTGAACCACTAGTTGTAGGTTAATGGTATTTGGTATGCAGTTGTATAAGCATTGGTTTATCTGATTTCCATGGGGTATGTTAAGTCAATGATATTAGGTATGCAAACTTTGTTCAACTTTTAATAAACCCTTGGTTAAGTAACCAAAGGCTAAATTTTTAGTGAATGTTCATTTTGATGAAAATAAAAATTACAAATACTTTTCTCTTCTCCTGGAAAACTGTTTGGCCAATAAATATTATTTCTTTTAAAAGACTATACACTTATCAGTGTCCAAGTTCTCTAAATAGGACATGCACATGACAGAGAGCATCTGTTGTTTGAAAAGAAGCATTGATAGTAAACTGTTTGATAATATAGATAAAAACATTATCTTTCTTAAATATGTTTAATTTTGCTGCATCAATTTGTTTATTAATATAGAATATGACATGGTAAATGAAATGTTGATTTGAAAATGTCTTATAGGTAGATGCAGAAAAGGACTGTAAGATGTAATAATTAGTTTTTGATTACCAATGATCGTAGAAACAGAGAAAATGTTGTATTTAAAACATAAAGAGACCTTTCCAATCTTGTAATAAAAGGGAATCATATTTTTAGACCAACTATCCTGTGGTTAAAATTTGAACAGAGGTCTGAAGCAAGGTTAAAATCTAAATAATTTAACCAAGGATTAAACAAAGGGTTAGACTTTTCCACAGGATGAACAGAAAATAACCTTGGGTTAAATTTTACAAAAAACACAAATATGGCAGACATAAAGCAACGACAATCATTTTCATTTACCAATTTAAATATTCAACTGACCTTAATTTTGCATATGAATGTTTGGTTTTAGGATGATTTAATTAACTCCAACCAGTAGCATAATTTAGGTATATGAATCTTGTTTTTTTTATTTTTCAGTATGTAGAGAGAAGTTCAGGGCAAGTTATTGTTTGAAGAGGAATCACAGCAGCAAAGAGTTCACCTTTGAATAAATGGTCTTAGTACAGCACTGAATCATGTGACAATAATTCATATTTGATTGTTATTACAAAGAGTGGATGTATCTGACTAGCATTTGTATGACATTTATCATATGAAGACTTACAAGGCAAAGAATCAGATGTTACAAACAAAAATGTGTGTGCATTTAAAGACATGAATATCTTAATTTTACTTTCTTCTTGTGATTAGAAGAGAATTTGTTTTATAGATTATTTTCTGTGTATGAAATGAAGAATTTTCTCAATACTTTTTTTTATAGTTGCAACCTTTAATCTATTAAAGAAAAAAACAGAAATGTTAGAAAAAGTTGGGTTTTTTTTCATGCCACTTGTTACATAATTCTTATATACTGATTCTTGATTGATGTGCTTAGAGACATACCACACAAATAGACCTTTGGATAGATATATATATATGTATCCTTCCTTTATCTCATAGATTCTATAAGATGTTTTAACACTTTGAATCTGTGTTGAATAGATTGATTTACTGGAGTTAATGCCACACTTGTTTCATTTGTTTAGTTTTAATGATTTACTGGAGTTAATGCCACACTTGTTTCATTTGTTTAGTTTTAATGATTTACCGGAGTTAATGCCACACTTGTTTCATTTGTTTAGTATTAATGATTTACTGGAGTTAATGCCACACTTGTTTCATTTGTTTAGTTTTAAGGATGATTTACTGGAGTTAATGCCACACTTGTTTCATTTGTTTAGTTTTAAGGATGATTTACTGGAGTTAATGCCACACTTGTTTCATTTGTTTAGTTTTAAGGAAGTCATAAATATTGTTGTAAGAACAGGAGTTTCTGACAATCATTCTAAAGAATAAACTGAGAAACTTTATTGCATACATATTCTCCATTTCCATTTTATATATTGTATGAAATGTAATCAAATTTGTAAGCAACACAAAAAACTACAGTTGTCCGCTCAGCCAATAAGAAGATGTGTTAGGATAGCCAATGAGACATTACTATATAGCGTGTCTCTAAAGACCACAGATCAACGATAATGATTTAATAATAGATTATAACATTTGAATACCATTTATAAGTTATGATAGTTTACTGCTAAAGACTGTTTTGACATCTTCCTGTATTTCTGGTTGAGCTGTATTGTTGAGTTTCCCATACTTTCCAAAACCTTTGAGAATAAAATTGAGAATCGAAATGGGGAATGTGTCAAAGAGACAACCCGACCAACGAGCAGAAAACAGCAGAAGGCCACCAATGGATCTTCCAGCAATTCGCCCAACCATCAGAGGCGTGCTTCAGTGGGCCCCGAAACAAAATTATGTACTAGTTCAGTGATAATGGACTGGTTAGTAAAACTTTACTATTATAGACCAAGAAAAAAACTTACATATTATTATACTAATATTATTGAATTGCTTCAGTTGTTACATAAAAAATTATTTTCAGTGACTGACATGAAAAACATGGTAAGCATTGGATACTTGTGAATACATATGGGAAGTTAAGCCGCACTCTGTGTTTGGGGTTCACAGATACTATACCTCCCATTTAGGTATAGTAACGTCCCCTACCATATGTACCACAATGCATCCAGAAATTGAGAGTGAGGAGGCTCAGTTTGACCGAAAAAAAATATTCAATCCACGTCTCACCATATGTACCAAGTAACCGCTAATACTGGTGCAAACTGTTTTTGTTAAGTTTTTTAAATGGGGATGTTTGACTGTTTTTGTTAAGTTTTTTAAATGGGGATGTTTGACTGTTTTTGGAAAGTTCTTTAAATGGGGAAGTTTTAACTGTTTTTGTAAAGTTTTTACATGGGGATGTTTAACTGTTTTGTAAAAATTTTATATGGGGATGTGTAACTGTTTTTGTAAAAAAAATTAAAAGGGGATGTTTAACTGGTTTTTTAAAAATTTTAAATGGGGTTGTTTGACTGTTTTTGTTAAGTTTTTCAAATGGGGAAGTTTGACTGTTTTTGTTAAGTTTTTTAAATGGGGATGTATGACTGTTTTTGGAAAGTTTTTTAAATGGGGAAGTTTTAACTGTTTTTGTAGTAAAGTTTTTACATGGGGATGTTTAACTGTTTTGTAAAACTTTATATGGGGATGTTTTATTTTTTTTGTAAACAAATTTAAATGGGGATGTTAAACTGTTTTTGTAAAAATTTTAAAAGGGGGATGTTTGACTGTTTTTGTTAAGTTTTTAATTTGGGAAGTTTTAACTGTTTTTACATGGGGATGTTTAACTGTTTTGTAAAAATTTTATATGGGGGATGTGTAACTGTTTTTGTAAAAAAAATTAAAAGGGGATGTTTAACTGTTTTTGTAAAAATTTTAAATTGGGATGTTTTACTGTTTTTGTAAAGTTTTTAATTTGGGAAGTTTTAACTGTTTTTGTAAAAACTTTATATGGGGATGTGTTACTGTTTTTGTAAAATTTTTAAATGGGGATATTTAAATGTTTTTGTAAAAAAATTAAATGGGGACGTTTAACTGTTTTTGTAAAGTTTTTAATTTGGGAAGTTTTAACTGTTTTTGTAAAGGTTTTATATGGGGATGTTTAACTGTTTTGTAAAAATTTTATATGGGGATGAGTTACTGTTTTTGTAAAAATTTTAAATGGGGATGTTTAACTGTTTTTGTAAAGTTTTTAATTTGGGAAGTTTTAACTGTTTTTGTAAAGTTTTTACATGGGGATGTTTAACTGTTTTGTAAAAACTTTAAATGGGGATGTTTAACTGTTTTTGAAAAAAAATTAAATAGGGTTGTGCAACTGTTTTTGTAAAAATTTTAAATGGGGATGTTTAACTGTTTTTGTAAAGTTTTCAATTTGGGAAGTTTTAACTGTTTTTGTAAAGTTTTTACATGGGGATGTTTAACTGTTTTGTAAAACTTTATATGGGGATGTTTTATTTTTTTTGTAAACAAATTTAAATGGGGATGTTTAACTGTTTTTGTAAAAATTTTAAATGGGGATGTTTGACTGTTTTTGTTAAGTTTTTAATTTGGGAAGTTTTAACTGTTTTTGTAAAGTTTTTACATGGGGATGTTTAACTGTTTTGTAAAAATTTTATATGGGGGATGTGTAACTGTTTTTGTAAAAAAAATTAAAAGGGGATGTTTAACTGTTTTTGTAAAAATTTTAAATGGGATGTTTTACTGTTTTTGTAAAGTATTTAATTTGGGAAGTTTTAATTGTTTTTGTAAAAACTTTATATAGGGATGTGTTACTGTTTTTGTAAAATTTTTAAATGGGGATATTTAAATGTTTTTGTAAAAAAATTAAATGGGGACGTTTAACTGTTTTTGTAAAGTTTTTAATTTGGGAAGTTTTAACTGTTTTTGTAAAGGTTTTACATGGGGATGTTTAACTGTTTTGTAAAAAATTTATATGGGGATGAGTTACTGTTTTTGTAAAAATTTTAAATGGGGATGTTTAACTGTTTTTGTAAAGTTTTTAATTTGGGAAGTTTTAACTGTTTTTGTAAAGTTTTTACATGGGGATGTTTAACTGTTTTGTAAAAACTTTAAATGGGGATGTTTAACTGTTTTTGTAAAAAATTTTAATAGGGTTGTGTAACTGTTTTTGTAAAAATTTTAAATGGGGATGTTTAACTGTTTTTGTAAAGTTTTTAATTTGGGAAGTTTTAACTGTTTTTGTAAGAATTTTAAATGGGGATGTTTAACTGTTTTTGTAAAAAAAAATTTAAATGGGGTTGTGTAACTGTTTTTAAAAATTTTAAATGAGGGTGTTTAACTGTTTCTCGTTTTTGTAAAGTTTTAAATGAAGCTGTTTAACTTTTTTTGTAAAGTTTTAAAATGGGGATGTTAAACTTTTCTTGTAAAGTTTACTGTTTTTGTTAAGTTTTTAAATGAGGTGTTGTACTGTTTTAATGAATTTTAAATTCAACCTTTAATTAATTACCTTTTTTTATTCTTTAAACAAAATAACAAATTGGCTTGATATGCATGCCAAAGTCAAGACAGAGACTTAGAACTGGTACGTTGAAAAGAAGAGGCAGGTGTCTTACAGTTGGCATTTGTCTTGGTCTACAGACACCTTTAGTCCAGATACATAATCCACAGTTCAGCTGGCTTGTTAGTACAAGCAAACAGGTTAGTTTATAACATTTGACTTTTTTAATACTTATCATTTACATTTTGAATTTAACCTATTTTTGTTGATTGAGCCTGCGCAAAAGTATGACATAGCGATCCTACATTCAGGTGGCAGTGGCGCAAATATTCACTCTGATTAAAGTTTTTGAAATTTTTATTACTTTCTTATACTATCCTGGATTTCCACCAAATTTGGACAGAATCTTGTTTATGATCAAAAGATAGTATCCAGAAGGAATTGTTATACTCCCAATCCTTACTATGAAATAGCTGGGGGTTATAGTTTTTCACTTCTGTCTGTCATATTCTCTTCCATATGCTTACCCAAATCTTTATATTGGATTGCAACCATACTTTGATGAGAAATAATCCTTGACCTCATTTTCATAGTTCAGCAACTTGGGGAACAGCATATCCCACATCAATGATGAAAAACTACTTGAACAAAATTAGGATTTTTTATGCCCCACCTACGATAGTAGAGGGGCATTATGTTTTCTGGTCTGTGCCCCCGTTCGTCCGTCCATCTGTGCGTCCATTCGTCCGTCAGTCTGTGCGTCCATTCGTCTGTCTGTGCGTCCGTTCGCTTCAGGTTAAAGTTTTTGGTCAAGGTAGTTTTTGAAGAAGTTGAAGTCTATTCAACTTGAAACTTAGTACACATGTTCCCTATGATATGATCTTTATAATTTTAATTCCAAATTAAAGTTTTGACCCTAATTTCACGGTCCACTGAACATAGAAAATGATAGTGCGAGTGGGGCATCCGTGTACTTGGGACACATTCTTGTTAACATGTGAAATCGTCACTTTTTATACGTAATAGGATTACCATATTTGATATATGGGTTCCTTGCAACGTCCATCAGATAGGGTTCACTTGACCTCTACCTTATTTCATGGATCAGTAATCAATGTTAAAGATAGGTGATTAGGTCCCTATGTCAAATACTATCAGCAGTAGGTCAACTATATGTGGTGTATTGCATGACTGTAATGGGTACAAGTCAGTCTGGAAGGTTTCATCTGACCTTGATATTATGTTCATGGTTCATTGGTAAATGTAAAGTTGTGTTTTGGTCTGTTTTTTAAGTACTATTATTATCTGGTCAACTAAATTTGGCATATTGAATGATTGCAAGGTGTATATGTCGATCTGTCAGGTATCATCTGACCTTGACCTCATTTTCATAGAGCATTAGTCAATGTTAAGTATTGTGTTTTAGTCTTTATTTCAAGTACTTTATTAAAGAAATATGTCAACTATAGTTGGTGTATAGAATGGTTTTAATGTGTATATCACTGTCAGGTATCGTCTCACCATGATATAAAAAAGAAGATGTGGTATGATTGCCAATGAGACAACTATCCACAAAAGACCAAAATGACACAGACATTAACAACTATAGGTCATCGTATGGCCTTCAACAATGAACAAAGCCCATACCGCATAGTCAGCTATAATAGGCCCCAATAAGACAATGTAAAACAATTCAAACGAGAAAACTAACGGCCTTATTTATGTTAAAAAAATAACGAAAAACAAATATGTAACACATAAACAAACGACGACCACTGAATTACAGGCTCATGACCTCATTTTATGGTTGATTGGTCAATGAAATTTTTTTTGGGATCTGTTTTTCTATTATCATAAGCAAATTGTCAATTATATGTTGTGTATAAAAAATATTGGAAGGTGTATATGTCTGTCTGACGACATTTATAATTAAACCTTTATCTTAAGGACCTTGAACATAAAATCAATGGTCAGTAAACCAGCCGAGACATTTCAGCCTGTTCAATCTTGTTTTTAAATAAGGCGCATCCTGAGTTAGAAATGGTAATTCTATTATTTCTGCGTGTCTAGTTATTAGTGAAATTCCAAGACAACTTTTGGTTAGACTGATAGCAAATTTAGGTCCCCTCAGTTAGGTAGATTGTAAATGAAACTATTCCTTGAAATACCAGAACAGGAAAAAGAAACGAAAGTTACATTCGTGCACCATTATTCATTTGGATACCTAAGAGGGTTTTTGTTTGTCATGTTTCACCACTGTATGTACCGATCATAACACTTGATTTTACTTCTTTAGGTTGCTCTTCCTAAAGCGAGTATCATCAGGATGTCCTTCCACAGAAAAGGTAACCTGTAGAAAAAATATATTCTCCAAGGTCAAAAGTCTTTAATATTAAAATAGTCTATTGGATTATTGTTGGTACAATACTAAATTACTATCAACAAAAGGTATAAAACTTATAACCAAAATCATCTACTGTATTCATAATATGGTCATAAAAATTAGGACAGACCATCTTTGTTTGAAGGATGAGTTTATTTTGGTCATGCATTTTATTTTATTGTACATCAAAATTATAGAAATTGGACTTTTTTTTCTTTTTTAATTGTCAGAGTTTAGATAATGCTAGGAAATTTGTTACCATAAAAGATTCAGATGATATTCATTCCAAGGTCACATATACTAGAAAGCACATTTAACGAAGGAAAACTTACCAATCACACACACATTCCAAAGTGGGCCAAGTCTTCCCTTAACCTTTTTACTACACTTTTTCACAAAAAACAACATTAGCAAAAGTGAGATGAAGGAGAGGCGGGCAGGACCTGTGCTTTATGATGGTAAGTATTCAGCTGTGCAAAGTACATTGGATAGTACTGATCTAGAAAACAGCGGGGATATAAACTTTTTAAAATTGGAGAACTCACTTCTACTATGGCCATATGAGTTATGAACCTACAATTTTAACAAAAGATTTCTATAGGCAGATCCTATTTTTATAGACGGGCCCAATGGAACTGAAGTTCTAATCATTGTTGAGAAATATGGACCAACCTACCACCTGAAATTTGATTGCAGATTCATAGCTAATTTTCTTTCCCCTTCACCACTTGCTTTTTAGCCATTGACAATTTTGGGATTAGCTGTTCTCTTGACAAGAAGATTGTCTAGGATTCTTCATATGGAAGGCATTAGACTGATAGTGTGAGATATTACCTTCCTCACAACATCAGTATCCTGGACATCAACCTTCACAGACTCGGGGATGCTTTACTACCTTCAACTTCAACACTTTGGTTTTTTGCCATGTGATGAAGCAGAAGATTTGGGTTAGCTGTCCCCTTGACTTGAAGATTGTCTAGGATCCTTCATATGGAAGGCATAAGACTGGTAGTGTGAGATATTACCTTCCTCACACCATCAGAATCCTGGACATCAATCTTTCATGTCTGTCCTCTTGACTAGAAGATTGTCTAGGATCCTTCATAGGGAAGGTTTATAGACTGATAGTATGAGATATAACCTACCTCACATCATCAGTATCCTGGACATCAACCTTCACAGACTGGGATGCTCTACCCTCTTCCACTTCAACACTTAGGTTTTCTCCCATGTGATGATGCAGAGGTTAGCTGTCCCCTTGACTAGAATATTGTCTAGGATCCTTCATATGGAAGGCATAAGACTGATAGTGTGAGATATAACCATCCTCACACCATCAGTATCCTGGACACGAACCTCTACAGACTGGGATGCTCTACCCTCTTCCACTTCAACACTTTGGTTTTCTCCCATGTGATGATACAGAGGTTAGCTGTCCCCTTGAATTGAAGATTGTCTAGGATCCTTCATATGGAAGTCATTAGACTGATAGTATGAGATATAACCATACTCACACCATCAGTATCCTGGACATTAACCTCTACAGACTGGGATGCTCTACCCTCTTCCACTTCACCACTTTGGGTTTTTGCCATGTGATGAAGCAGAAGATTTGGGTTAGCTGTCCCCTTGACTTGAATATTGTCTAGGATCCTTCATATGGAAGGCATAAGACTGATAGTGTGAGATATAACCTACCTCACACCATCAGTATCCTGGACACCAATCTTTCATGTCTGTCTTCTTGACTAGAAGATTGTCTAGGATCCTTCATAAGGAAGGCTATAGACTGATAGTGTGAGATATAACCTTCCTGGCACCATCAGTATCCTGGACACCAATCTTTCATGTCTGTCCTCTTGACTAGAAGATTGTCTAGGATCCTTCATAAGGAAGGCTATAGACTGATAGTGTGAGATATAACCTTCCTGGCACCATCAGTATCCTGGACACCAATCTTTCATGTCTGTCCTCTTGACTTGAAGATTGTCTAGGATCCTTCATATTGAAGGCATTAGACTGATAGTGTGTGATATAACCATACTCACACCATCAGTATCCTGGACATTAACCTCTACAGACTGGGATGCTCTACCCTCTTCCACTTCACCACTTTGGGTTTTTGCCATGTGATGAAGCAGAAGATTTGGGTTAGCTGTCGCATTGACTTAAAGATTGTCTAGGATCCTTCATATGGAAGGCATAAGACTGATAGTGTGAGATATAACCATCCTGACACCATCAGTATCCTGGACACCAATCTTTCATGTCTGTCTTCTTGACTAGAAGATTGTCTAGGATCCTTCATAAGGAAGGCTATAGACTGATAGTGTGAGATATAACCTTCCTGGCACCATCAGTATCCTGGACACCAATCTTTCATGTCTGTCCTCTTGACTAGAAGATTGTCTAGGATCCTTCATAAGGAAGGCTATAGACTGATAGTGTGAGATATAACCTTCCTGGCACCATCAGTATCCTGGACACCAATCTTTCATGTCTGTCCTCTTGACTTGAAGATTGTCTAGGATCCTTCATATTGAAGGCATTAGACTGATAGTGTGTGATATAACCATACTCACACCATCAGTATCCTGGACATTAACCTCTACAGACTGGGATGCTCTACCCTCTTCCACTTCACCACTTTGGGTTTTTGCCATGTGATGAAGCAGAAGATTTGGGTTAGCTGTCGCATTGACTTAAAGATTGTCTAGGATCCTTCATATGGAAGGCATAAGACTGATAGTGTGAGATATAACCATCCTGACACCATCAGTATCCTGGACACCAATCTTTCATGTCTGTCTTCTTGACTAGAAGATTGTCTAGGATCCTTCATAAGGAAGGCTATAGACTGATAGTGTGAGATATAACCTTCCTGGCACCATCAGTATCCTGGACACCAATCTTTCATGTCTGTCCTCTTGACTAGAAGATTGTCTAGGATCCTTCATAAGGAAGGCTATAGACTGATAGTGTGAGATATAACCTTCCTGGCACCATCAGTATCCTGGACACCAATCTTTCATGTCTGTCCCCTTGACTAGAAGATTGTCTAGGATCCTTCATAAGGAAGGCATTAGACTGATAGTGTGAGATATAACCTTCCTCACACCATCAGTATCCTGGACATCATCTTCCAAATCTATTCATCACCACTATGGTTTTCTGCAATGGGATGAAGCAGAAGGTTTGGGTTCAGCTGTCCTCTCGAGGAGAATATTTTTTAGGATCTTTCATTTGGAAGGTATACAACTGATAGTGTGAGATATAACATACTCTTTTCCCATTTTACAACTTTGGTTCAGTTGAGCCAAAGGACTGAAACTTCAATTCCATTGGATCTGTCTATCAAAATTAATCTAGCAGGAAAACTTTTGTTAAGAAAGTAAGCCTCCAATTTAAGCTGGTTTTTATCCCACTGTTTTCTGGTTTGACATTTTTTAGTTTTTTTATGACCATTGTTCAGGAATAAAATTTTACATCAGAAAAGAAATTCCTTAGATAGGATTTTACCTCAAAAGAGAAGTTTTAGTTTAATGGAAAGATAACTGTTAGAGCATATAATGAAAAAAAATGAGGTTAAAATTAGAATTAAAATATTTCTTTAGAAAACTAAATTTTAGGCTGTTGATTTAATATATTTGTGTTCATTTTAATTCTCTTTTAGGTTCTTCCAGCGGTTAAGTTTTAATGGATTTGGAGTAAGACTTGGTGGTCTAATACTTAGCTAATAATCAGGTAGGTTTATAATTCCTCTAGTGAAACACATTTTTTACATTTTTATGACTTAAAATTGGTATGGGAGTCTAGAATAAAAATGATAGAATTTGTTCATACTTAGCCAAAACATAGTATATATTGATATATATTAAAAAATATACTAAAAATGATAGGTCACGGCACATTTTGTCAAGCTACAGATTGTGACAAAATGACACAGTTTGTATGGATTATACAGGAAAAAACACAATTTTGTGATTAGAAACTAATCAAATTGATAGAATTGTGAAATAAATTAGGAAAAAAAGCTTTTAGACAATGCTTTGAGAATATCAAAAGAAAAGATAGAGTAACTGTACGTTTTTCAGACTAAAATACAAAATAGGAAAATTCAATGAAGATTCCTTTAGAAAATGCACTGTTTAAGAGTTACCTCCCCTTAAAATGCCAATTTAAAAACATTTAAATATCTGCATTCCTGCATCAAATTTTGCTAATTTGATAGAAATTCTGGACCTTAGGTTCTCTGTTTTTTTACAATCCAAGATGACAACAGACACCCATACCACCTTAAAATTACAATTGTTCCTCAATCCATGGAAATTGTTACAAACAAAAAAACGATTGTTTATCAATTTAAAATTGTTATCAACAAAAATACAATTGTTCCTCAATTCATTTAAATTGTTCCCCACCAAAAATATAGGAATCCGCAATAATATATTTACAATACAATGTTCCAATACTGATTTTTTTTTTAAACAATTTTGAATGACTTATCATCTTACTTTTCAGGCCAGCATTTATTATAATTTGTCAGTATGGATTGATGTTTAGAATGGCCATTTAAGCCGATTTGTAAGGTAAGAATGAGTATTGTGATACTATCACCTTGTGAATGCAACTCCTGGCACCATTTGACAGACAGCCCTCAAACTTGGTTGGATTGTTTGCCATCTTGATCCAACCATTTTTTCAGGAATTTAACCATATTTGTCTATTGTACCACAATTACACATTGTGATACCACAATTGATTTCCTTACTTATACAGCGCAGGGGACATTTCACCACTGCATAGCAATCTTGTTTTTATTTCAGTATTGTTTTGTGACTATAAATGTTTTAAAGATTTCAATTGATTACATAGATGTTATGTGTTGTGTTGTTGGGATGTTGTCACATTGCTATGTTCCTCCTATTACCTTGATGTTTTATAAATCTATTTCTATACTTGAATATACCAACAGTGGTATTTTTAACAATTTTGATTGACCAAGACATTTCATATTCCAGGGTACAGCAAAACAGCTGATCTTTGAAAATAAGGATTTATGTTGGAAATGGCCAATGACACATTGACTTTTAAGGTAAGAAAGAGCTGTTACAAAGATTTATAAACTTTTTGTGTTTAAATATCATGTACAAGCACAGAGTTATTATTATCTTCTTACAATTCAACATTTTTTGAAAGGATGTGTCAAGAAGTCAAAATAGATTATTTAGGAACTTTCTTTTGTTATTTGATGAAAGCTTAACCTATTACTGTTATTCTCTCAATTTAAATTTCGGAAATTCAGAAATCAATTGAAAAAAAACCAACATTACCCGCACAGAAATTGCTAACAAAAGCACATAAGTTTCACATGTGAAGCACATGAGATGCAAGTAAGAATTGTATGCAAATCAGGTTGCTCATATGTGCAGTTTGGTAGTTCATATGTGCCCACAAAAATCTAACATAATGCTCACATGTGCAATTCAAACCTCAGGTGAGCTTTTATCATCCATGTTAGTTTTATGTTAGTTTTGTACTTTGAAAAGTTTTTCCATTCTTCTAACCATTCAAAACTAACCTACATCATTGCTCATATGAGCTTTTTCAAAATGACATGCCCAGTCATGTACTTCCTGTAAATTCAAATTCATGAAAAGCATGCAATAAATGGAGGTAGATGGATATGGAAAATGTTAAGTCCTATATTGTGCTATTTGAAGAAAGGCATTGTTGAAATTTGATAAAACCAGTGTGGCTGTGGTTAATTATTTGTAAGTTATCATTTCTATTTCATTATTTTCATTTTTGTGTCAGATTTTGAAATATATTACAATTTTAAGTCCTTTATGGGAATATATATACAGGTTGCTTCAAAATAAGTACTACATGTATAAAGATTTTTCCTTTTTAAACTTTTTGAAATACAGTACTTATTAATCAAAGACATTCATTGTGTACTAAACTTGGAAGTCCCTCTATTAGATTTATAATGTAATGTTATATTTTTAGTCATGATCATGATTATTGTTTAAATAAAAAAAAAAAATGATATGAAAATCATAATTAACTGACAATAATTAAAGAATTACTCTTTTAACATGATGTATCAGTTATTTTATTTTCAACTGAATTATTTAAGATTTTCATTTAGATTTGAAAAATATTCCTTTTTTAAAGCAGCCATTTTGTTTTGGTCAACTATAATATTTATGTGTGCAACATGTGAGCAACTGCTCATATGAGCAATCTAATAAAATGCACATGTGAAACAAAAGCTCATATGAGCAGTTGCATGTGAGGTTTTTAACATGCAAATTAGGTTATTTTTATATGTGCAATTTTTTTGCTCACAAAATGCTCACCTAATTTGCATGTTAAAAAACTCGTGTGCAATCATGTTAGTTTCTAGCGTGAGCATCTTATGTGCAACTTATGTGCAACATGTTAGCACTTTTTTGGTAAGGGTTAAATCCTTATTACAACATCAACACATCAACACATCAACAAAGGGACAACAGAAACACTGAAAACAAACAACAACATACATAGAAACGGACTATTTGATAACAACTGCCATAATCTTGACTTGGTACAGGACAATTTAAGAAATAATTATGGGTGGAACCTGGTGTTATGGCTTACCAAACTTCCTGCTTATTTAATATGCCAGAAAAATTGAAAGTGTCTTAATTGTTTTTCAGCCTACTATTACCATGATTACTGTAGCTGCATAAAAGAATTGTGATTAAGTTTGTATTCTCTTCATGATGACACACAGTTACACTACCGTGATATGTTGTCATTCAAAGGACACAGCTTTCAATAAAGTTCACCACAACATTGTGCTAGCACTTGATAACAACTGTTGTGCTATTCTTGTAATGTTAGACTTATCTGCTGCATTTGAAGTTATTGACCAGCTGATTCTGATTGAACATCTTGAATACCCCTACAGAATATCTGATAATGCCCTTCCATTGACAAGATGTTACTGAAGCGACAGAACATAACTTATCTCTTATAAATATTAATAATGATGATATGCAGCTACATTTTAGTGTACAAAACTCTGTATTAGGATTGTAAATGTACTGGTTTTTTTTTTAAAAACCTATTGATGAAATTTGCAGAAGTCACAATATGAACTAATATTCCTATGGTGTATCTTGAATGAACATAAGACTGGAGACCGATTTGACAGACATAATTGCATAGATGAGTTCAAATATGCTTACAGTTAGTAAATCAGGACAAAACCGACCATATTGATTTTGCGGAATGAACAGAAGTTTGAAACTTTTAAGTAGAAAGAGAAAACTTATCTAATATTACCTAACATGATTCTATTAATGTCTGAATTCGTATATTTTTTACAGGTATTTTTATACAGTTGTAATGGTTATTCATTTATGTAGTTTTATTGTTTCGTCCTTTTTATTTTATCTAATGTGCATTATTTTAGTTTGTTAATTGATAAGATTATCGGTTATCTTATATTGTTGTGTAAACCACTTAGAGTATTTTTTGTTCACTAATGCCTGTCATAGATATTGTATAATATTAATAATTTTTTCAGTAAGAGTAAAGAATGTTGCTGGGATAGAATAAGGCCATTTTGTCAGAAGTTCCTACACCTTTGGTTTTCCCTATGACACAGGGGGAAAAAATTGCCCTATATATCAATTTTTTGTTTTTACTCAGAATTCTTCAATAGCTCATAAAAAAGACATCACTATAATCTAAGCAGAATCTACATTTCTTTTCTGACGATTTGAGACCCAAATAATTCCAGTGCAAATATAAGATAAAAGTCCAAGTCCCTTTTCCTGTCATTTAAAAAAAATCAAATATCTTTACAATGTCACCATCAGGATAAATTATAAATAGGGAGTGAAGGCAGATGTGAAAGTTAACTGGATCAAGAATGTTAAATAAAATATGTTTTTGTTAATTTGGATGACATTTTACTTGCAATTATGTACCATTTACTAGGCTGGATGTAGTACAGACTTGCTTACCGTACCATTTCAACACTGGAAGAAGTACGTTTGTCTGAGCGAAGCCAATTGGAAGCACGTACCTCTTAGTGAAGCTAATTGGGAGCACATACCCTCTGTCTTGTTGCGAAGCTGATTGGAAGCAGTACATATATACCTCTGTCTGCTAAATCTAATTAGAAGCAGTACCCCTGGCAGAGTGGGCCCGATTAGAAGCATGTAACTCTGAGGGAAGCCAATTGGAAGCATGTACCTCTGCAAAATTTGATTAACACTATTCAACAAATTTTATTTTACATTCTTTTTAAAGTTTACTTTCATACCTTCTTTCATTTTTTATTTATAATTATTCCCCCTGTTAACATTGTGAAGTACAAATTATCACTTCACCATTTTGTACCCTTATTTAGATCTTATTTTGATGAAGGTGCCGTAGAAATTAAAACATGCCAATATCGTTTAATTACTTCAACAATTCCTGAAGTATCGTTATAAGGGTTTTAGAATTATCATAAATGGACTTCTCAAATAAAAAAAATCCTGATTAATATCGTTTTGCTGATTATATATTTTACTGGTAATTTCACTTAATGTAACTTTAAATGTAAAATACAATAAGTAAATTTTTTTATTCTATTGTTAAAAGTGAAGGTAGAATCATTGGTTATTTGAGGGGTTTCGATGGCTGCATGGTCTTATTATTCCAACAACTATATCATTAGCTAATGTCAATTCAACACTTTAATAGGTTGTGAGTTTGAATGTTGCACATAGCAAGTGGTGCGTTCAACTCCAACTTCCTACCAAAGCATCTGTCTTGTTGACACTCCCCTTTCAGATCCACCAATAAACATGACTGTCACAAGGAAGGGAACAGTGATGAAAGTGACTTTAAACACCAATCAATCAATTTTATTGGGTTTCTGAATTCATAAGCGGAAGCCCTTCATTCTAAAAATGTGCACACGGTCAACGCTTTTACAACCCTATGAAATTACAAAAAGAAGCATTCAATACTTATAATTACATTTTTTAGCTATGATAATGAAAACACGAATATTATAATATTTGAATTTGATTCATCTGTGCACTTTATTGTGGGACCACCTGTTATCATGAATGAAAAGTTTTATTGAGTAATGCAATTGCTTAAGGAATAACATGTGATGTACTGTTAGCCAATCAGAATAAAGTATTATAATGAAATATACATCTAATGTAATTATTAAATCATAAACAAAGTACTTAATATGACACGAAATAGATTTGAACAGAAGCATAGAGTACTTAACATGGCACCAGATAGATTTTACTACTAACAAGTACAGTAGACTCTGGCAAATTGGATACCCAAAATGTCAGCTAAAAATGTCCCATTATCTGATATATTCAATTAGAGGATGAATGTATATGCACTTAAAATGACGTCATATAGATTTGAATTGAAACATAAGTAGGTACTTAAGGTGGTACCAAACACCTTGACTAAAATTAATTTGGCCTGTTTCATTTTCATAAAATTTTGAAAAAATATTTACTTTGACTCTTTGACAAAAATATATTTTCAAACAACAACGTGAACCTCACATTTTTTGGAAGAAATTCATTGGATATGCTTAATATTAACTTAACAATATAACTTGGTTAAAAACATTTAGCTGATTTCCAGAGTTATCTCCCTGTAGTGTTAGGTACCACCTACATATGGAACCAAATAGTATGAAATAGTTCATTTATCATAACAAACATAATGTAAAAAGATTTGTTTAATTGATGCATGAGCTCTGCATCTGTCAAAAAAAACTTATTGAAATTTGCATGTTTTTATTGTATTTAGCTGAAAATCAATCTGTATGCAAATTATATCATCATAAAAAGAACCCTGAGATGTAAATATGGGAACAAATCTTTATTCCTTTGTTTTAACACAAAGTAATCATATATTTTCATCTATTTCCTATATTGCCATTATTGTGTTAAAGCTTATGATACATAGTTATAATGTGATAAGCAAGGATAAAAAAGGGGAATAATCCATTTAATTTACAGTAAACACATAGTGTTTGTTAAAAAAAATCTAAATTTTGAGAAACATCTTGCTGAGATTGTAATACAAATTCATATATATATTATAGACACAATATGCTATTACAAATATATTACCAGTGTCAAATTTGAGGAAGAAAACTGAGTATTTATTAGAAATTTTCTTTTTTGTGCATTTTGTGCAAGGATTGTTATGAAAATTTATATACAGGTACGAGCTGCTATTCCAAATTGATTTGCTATGTCAAAAATGTTATGAAACTATAAAAATGTATCAACTAAGATAAAATCATATGTATGATTTTCTAGTGTCAAAATTCATGAAACTTGAAACCCTTTTAAGGATGCAGTCATGTCAGGTTTAGGATTTTTTGTCAGATAATTATTGTTCGAACTCCTATTGTTTCTTCCTTTGATACAGTGTAAAATGCTTTTGCACTATACCCCCCACTTTTCTTTTCATTTATATGCACTTCAAAAACTCATAAAAGTTCATTTACCAAAGTCTACACAGATTCTAGATTTCTTTTCTTCAGATTTAAGACCCAAAGAATGCCAATGCTAATTAGAAGGTAAAAGTCTGAATCAGCCATTTCCCACCATGTTTTAAGTATTAGATATCAAATATCTTGAAAATGAGTTCCATAACCTATCAGTATTTATTAGCTTATTTTGTTCCTTAACTTATACTCCTCTCTGCTCTATAGTATCAATTATAAATTTTAGATTTTTTTTTTAAATTTCACCTGACTACATCCTTATATGAGTTGCTTAATTTGTTTGTATCAAAATAAAAATGTATGTATATGCCTCACAAAAATATGTGCAAGCTAAGCACTAATTTTCTTGTCTTTTTTTGTAACAACCAGACTGCATGAATATGTGCGCTAGTATCCAGCAAATAAGAATTATAATGAATAAACAAAACTGTCATTAATTTTCTTATGATACCCCACCCATTATTGGGATCTGTATCTTCCTTTTTTCATTGAAAGATGATTTAATTTCTTTTATTTTAATAAAAACATTGTGGAGGCAGATTGTGTCATTTAGGTATTTTGAATAATGGTGCCAAAGTTTCCCTCAGTTCAATGAATAGCAAGAAAAAAGTTTCTGTTTACATATTATTAAAATATGTAAGGTTATTTTTATTTGAATAATTATAGACTTTTTATAATACTGTCCAAGCATAAGTTTAAACACAGGTTTCCAACTTTTTTCCACGAGTACACTCGTTTTAGTTGGTTTTTCCTGACTGGTGTGATTGTCAATGATAGCGATTTTGCCATTTTTTTCTCTCTCTAACAATGTACAAGAATTTCTCATTTATAATTGCTATGATTTTATTTATGCTTATGCTTATGAGTTCTATTTATGTATACTGTTTTAATAATTATTAAAATCCAGTGCCCTATAGCTGTCTGGGTTATTGGCAATATTAATATATTGTTTGTTTTGTTTAAGCCTATATATTTTAGGGAAAGGAGTTAAGGTAATATGCATGGACTAGAAATGTTTAGAATGTTTAGACCTTCCACTTGTCCATTTACATTAAACATTAAGGGGTACCTGTCACTTTAACTAACATAGATTTGGCTGGTTTAAATTTTATAAAGCTTTGACAAAATACTTACTTTGACCTGTTTACAAAAATATGAAAATTTCTAGAAATTTGAACTGCTCAATTTACAGGAATAATTTGGTTGGCTATACATGTATACACTACTTTTGATTGTTGAAAAATTTGAGCTCTCCTTACCAGTAGTTTGAGATTAAAACACTGTTTTTAAGAGTTAACTTCCTTAGGTGTTCTGTACCCCCTTAAAGACTACTTCTCAATTGATGTATTTTCCTAAAATTACAAATTTTATCCTTTTTTCTTTTTCAAAGTATAGAGATGTGGTATGATTGCCAATTAGACAACTATCAACCCAAGTTCAAATGAAGTTAATGTTAGCAATTATAGGCAACCATATGCTCTTCAATGATGACAAAAACCCATACTATATTGTCAGCTTTAAAAGGCCCTGAGATAAAAATATAAAACAATTCAATAGAGAAAACTAACAGCATAATTTATAACAAAACCATTTAAGAAAAACAAACATGACATACAGGAATCAGCAACAACCCCTGAACCACAGTTTCCTGACATGGATATGCACATCAAGAATATGGCTTGGTTAAAAATGTTTGTGAGCACTCCCCCTAACCCTGGACAGTGATGGCTTAACTCATCTAAACAAGGCATAAAACATATAGCTAATGGGAACAAATCATTGGGCTTCATAAAAAGAAATTTAAAAATATCATATTAGAACATCAAATCTCAGGCATATCTGGAGCTAGTTTGACCATATTCATGTTCAGTATGGGACCCTCACACATTTGAACAAACCTCTAAAATCAAGGTGGTCCAAAGGCTAGCTGCCAGATACCGATATGTGTGTAACAGGTACCATAACATCAGTAGTCCGACAGACATGATAAGCTCATTAACATGGCCATCAGTACAAGGAAGAAGACTACGCACAAGATTAATAATGTTCTACAAAACAATACATCATATCATAGCAATCCCACCTGCTATTCTCATACCATCAGACAGTAGAACCCGCATAAAACACAATCTCATTTTCTGACACATTTCAACCAAAAAAGATACATATAAATTTTCAATTTTAAACGCCCTTTGTCGGAATGTGTTATGGTAAACCGTTGTCCTTCTGTCTGTTCGTCCATCTGTCCATCTGTCCGTCTTCAGCATAACTGACAATAACTCTTTAAATAATTGGCATGAAACTTAGGTGAACTGTTTAAATCTATTGACATGAGCTCCCTTTTGATTTTAAAATTTTTTTGTATTTAAGTTTCCAAGTTATGGGATTTTGTCTAGTCTGAGACTTTTGTCGCAGAAATCTCGACGGTGGCTACTACAGCGGCGATAGCTCACTTATTTAAAGCTTTATATTTTAGAAGGTGAAAGACATGGATGCTTCATACTTTGTATATAGATGCTTCATGTTATGAAATATCCGTCTGACACATGTCCATTGACTATGACCTCATTTTCATGGTTCAATGACTATTTGAAAAAAGAAATTTTTTGTTATGTTATTTTCCCACTTATTATGAGTATTAGGATACTATATTTGGTTTGTGCATACTTTGCAAGGTCAGACTGTTTTGACTTGACCGTAACCTCATTTCATGGTTATGGTTATGTCAAGGTTAAGTTTTGGTGGTCAAGTCAATATTTCAGATACTATAAGCAATAAGTCTTGTATATTTGGTGTATGGAAGGACTGTAAGGTGTACATATCCAACTGGCAGGTGTCATCTGACCTTGACCTCATTTTAATGGTTGAGTGGTTATAGGTAAGTTCTTGTGTTTTAGTCTGTTTTTCTTATACTGTATGCAATAGGTCTACTATATTTGGTGTATGGAATGACAGTAAGGTGTACCTGTCTAGCTGGCAGGTGTCATCTGACCTTGACCTCATTTTCATGGTTCAGTGGTCAAAGTTAAGTTTTTGAGTTATTGGTGTTTTTTTCTAATACTATAATGTCTATATGCAATAGGTCAACTATATTTGGTGTATGAAACTTTTTTTATGTACAAGTCAGTCTCGCAGGTTTTATTTCAACTTGACCTCATTTTCATGGTTTATTGCTCAGTGTTAAGTTTTTGTGTTTTGGTCTGTTTTTCTTAAACTATAAGCAATAGGTCAATAGTTCAACTATATTTGTTGTATGGAGAATTGGAAGTTGTACATGTCTGCCTGGCTTGGTCTCCTCTGACCTTGGCCTCATTTTCCTGGTTCATTGGTCAATGTTTAGTTTTCTTGGTTAGATCAATTTGTTAGAAACTATAAGCAATAGGTCAACTATATTTAGTGTAATGAATTGTTGTAAAGTGTACATGTATTTCTCGTTTGGTTTATATGACCTTAACCTCATTTTCATGGTTGATGTTAAGTTTATGTGATGGTTGTAGTAAAGCTTTATATTTAGTACTATCAACATTACATCAAAAATTAGTAAAGAAGGCGAGACATTTTAGCTTGTGCACTCTTGATTTTCATAAAAAAAAAAGCTGGTTTTTTTTCCAGTTTTTGGACAATAACTCAAAAACGCTTTCATCAATTTGCAGGAAACTTTGGTGAATTATTTATATATCTATTAATGTTAGCTCACTTACAATCTTAATAAATTTTAGCTTTTATGTCAATAGATATAATCAAGTAACCAAAGTTTCTTGTGAATTGGTTCTAGCGTTTTTGAGTTATTGTCTGAAATGTTGAAAATGGACAGATTTACAGATATACCATAATATGTCCCGTAAACAAGCATATAATTATCAAGTCAATATATTCAAGCATAATGATAAAAATTGTTGAAAACTGTTTTTTAAGTGAATTTTCTAAGTCCAAGGACCATAACTCTGCATAAAATCGTCAAACCAGAAAAAAAATCGACTTTGATCTGTAACTTGTCATTATAAACTATATACCAATTTTAAATTCAGTAACTTCAACCATGACGAAAAAAAGTGCAGAAAACCGATTATTTGTCTTAGTGAATTTTCTAAGTCAAAGGACCATAACTCTGCACAAAATCATTAGACCAGAACAAAATTTGAACTTGATCTGTAATTTGAAATGATAAAACAATACTATAAATATCAATCAACATCTCTAGCATGAAGAGAAAAGGTGTGAAAAACTCATTTACCTGGCTGACAGATGGACAGACAGACAGATGGAGTGCAAACCTAAAGTCCCCTTCAACTTCTTTGGTTGGGGACTAATAATGAATTCACAGTAATATAATGTGTAGTAGTAAAAGGCAATCAGGCAAATAAACTCTACTGTTTCTGCAAATTTATTGTTCATTTTATGAAAGAAAATATATCATTACAAGTTCAAAGTAAACATACATCATTTTCAATATTTCTTTGGTTAATATAAATAATAATCTCAGAATAATTAATAAAGTAAATAAAAAACAGCATTTTCAGAAATAATCCAAAAAATATGACTAGAAATTTAAACCTGTAGATGTTTCTGTTGTGAAATCATTGAGTAACATACAATGTATTACCTTTCTGTAAACAATTATAGCCTTTGAGCTTGAAAAATCATAACTGAATAAAAATACAATTTTTCAACAGAATTTAGGAAGAGCTCGGTATGATCATCAATGTGGCCTCAAGACCTGCTGCCAATTATGTACTGAAGTTATATACAAAATTAATTCCTTCTTAAAAAAGATGGCATGTAGCCAGCTCAGAATATATATATATATTAATTCATCATCATCAAGCAAAAATCATTGTAAGCTCTTAATAATGGAGAGTAAATGTACCATTAACAATAGTAAATGTTTTTACGCAATTTAAATGAGTAAAAAGCTTTAAAGAATTATGTAAAAACTCTTGACATTAAATAAATATGACCTGTTTAAATTTTATCTGATAAAAACTTCTCAGCATATCTGAGGGTAGCAATGCCCTTTAACGTCCGGCGTCAAACAGTCATTTTCAGCTACGATTAGCATCAAATTGGTTAAAATATTACCCTGATTCATCAAAATATCCTTCTCCTGATTCGTCAGAGGTCTCAAATAATTATTGTTACCGTCATTTTTGGAAAAAAATTAACGTGATTCGTCAAAATCAGTCTATGTTGTTATCGTCTAATAGAATGTGTACATTTTATTGTCAAACACCAAAAAATTACTGTTAACATCATTTGGCAAGAATTTTTAATGTTATCGTCATGATGATACCCCCATTTCAACCCTTAAATCTAAGTGATTTTTTTCTTCTTTTTTTCCTTATTTTTTAATTTGTTTTTATGCTTAATGAATATTTCTGATTTCATATGGATATAATTTACAGAATTGTTATGGTTTGAGAAAATCGTATGTCCAGCTGCATTATTTGATGATTATTTTATTTTGGAACAAATTGAAATCAAAACAAAATAAAAGTTTTTGTTCTATAAAAATAGATTTGAAATAGTTATCCACAAAATAAACAACAAATAAAACGGAACCAACATATAAAATCATTAAATTATATATAAAATTAAAATAAAAAGAATAAGTATATTGCACTTTTTATAAACAAAATACATTCACATTTAAGCACTTTTAAATTAAAAATATAATCAAGAGCTGTTCCAACAAAACAAACAAGGCTTCGCACCAAAGAAGATGAAAAACATTTCTTGTGTAGCAGTCCATTTATATTTGTTTTTGGTCAAACTAGTTTTCTGTGTAGCGTTTTGTACTCTGGTGTTTATAAAATGTTTATATATTGTATGATTGCCAATAAGACAACTCTCCACAAGGGAACAAAATGACACAAAAATTAAAAACTATAGGTCACCCTATGGCCTTCAACAATGAGCAAGTGTTAGTTTTTACTGTGGCTAGCCTTCCCTCACTTCTACTGTTTTTTCTTTAATGAAATAACATTTACAGCATCATTACATTTATGATGGGGATTTTCCTCTTCAAAAAGGTATGAATTGTTGGAACAGCCATAAGAAAATGTATAATATCAAAATATGGCACAAAAAACAGGTTATAAATATAAAACAAAAAGCGAGACTTTACAATACAGTTGTACCAGGGACTGAACATAGAAATGTTTTATAATGAGCGAATCAATAAGTTTTAAAATTTTTCGTGTAAATAAAAACATAATATTCACAGATCAGTGAGATTTTATAATCTTTTGAAATTGTAGTTTAGATCATCTGATACTACATTTTTTTTATAACTCTAACAAGATATACCAGTGTTTACTACCTTCAGTCAATTAGCTAGGGAACCATCGCTCTTAGGTCCTTATGTTATTTTTTACTATTTGTGATGGTCTGCAAATAGTCAAAAATAACATAAGGACTTAAGTGCTACAGTTCCACAGCTATCAACCAATATGGCCAACCACCTTGATATCATGTCTTCAGTTATAAAAATATTAGGATTTAGCTGCACACGCTTCCCGTGGTTGTGTTAATACTATATAACTCTTTACATTCGTATCTTGCAAAACGAAAACAAAGCAAGAATAGCCATCTAACATTAGCTCATAGCAATATTTTCACCATTTCAACCTAATTTACAAGCACTGGATTACTTTAATACTAGAATTGCCTTTAAATAAGCAAAGAAGCATATAAAAAGCTATGACTTAATGTTATTGCAACTATGTACTATTTTTACAGATTTTGAGAAAATAACAACTTGAGTTAAAAAAAAAATATACATGAACAAATTAATTTTGGAGCTAATTTTTTTTTTTATCAACTTTCCAATTTAATGACTGAATTCAACCTTATTCATTAGTAATTCTTTTTTCTTTAACCTATAGCCATGTCTCCTGATGGAATATGTAAAATGAAACTTGAGATCAAATCCTCATGATTTTAACATGATTTCAGAATCCTATACAAAATATCATTTATACTATTTTTATCAATTTAATAAACTGAGATCATAATGTCATATAGTTTGTAAATGTATACGACAACCCTTAATACAACCCTTAATACATATATACATGAAAATCACAAAGTTAAGAAACAGTTTATACCGTTATACTTTAGAAGTGTCACATTTTCTACAACAACAAACAATAAATGTATAAAAAAAATCACAAATTTTATAGTGTGTACAATCCACTTAAAGCAAGGCAAAGATTCTATAACAAAGCGGTCAAACCACTGAAAAATCAACAAATCTTGTTAATGCCACTTTAAAACCATTTTTACAGAGTTATGTCCCCTTTCATACCAATTGTAAACATGTTTAAATTTAATTTTCAAATTGCATTTTTGTACTCAAACCGGACTTTATTTTAGCGGTTAAAAATGTTAACAGTTTTACAATCTTTTCTCGAATTTAATTATTGTAACTCAGAAAATCTTGAGAAGTTTTACTTACCCAAATAATATTTTAGGTCCTTTGATAAGATTTTTGAAATGAATTCTTGGTTAATATTTTGAGCATACACATAATTTGTAAGATTTATTATCAGTTTATCACTTGATAAAGAATGACTTTCTCTGTAAAAATGGTCTTTAAAGTTCTAAACAAAAGTGACATACTCCGTGATATATTATGTAAAGATATATTTTTTATATAAATTTTCACATATATTGCCATTTTTTTTCAATAGTATTCTCCTAAACATGCTGCTCTATTGTTTCAAAAGTCTCCAACCAGAATCTGTCATACAAATGGAACATTCTCACAAGTGACAATCTTTACAGACTAGGTCTTACCCAGAATGCAATACCAGATTTTACAATAAAGTACTTTAGAGATAAAATTGAGAATGGAAATGGGGAATGTGTCAAAGAGACAACAACCCGACCAAATAAAAAAACAACAGCAGAGGTTCACCAACAGGTCTTCAATGTAGCAGGAAATTCCCGCACCAAGAGTCTGGATAGGATATAAATGTTTTGGGCATATTTCTGCACTTTCAACCAGAGAAACATGACAATAAAGTCTTAGATTGAGGGAACATGCATCAATTTTGAAATACAAATCATGCAGTTGACCTCTAAAGAATAGAGAGCCATTGGAGCTGAAAAAAAATATTTTTGGTAGAGCCGTAGTATTACAGGCCCCACATGGTAAAGGTTTACAATTAATTCTTATTTATTTGAACACTTTGATCTTTATTAAAAATAATCCTCAGAATATGTCCCACGGCTTAAACAGACAAACATCTATGAATAAACAGACTTGTGAAATATGTCCATTTGCATGACAGACCTATGAAAAATTCTAACGTTCAATTTCTTACAACATAATCAGACCAAAGTTGGAATGTCAAATGTAAAATTTGCATACAAAGTATCAAAACATAACTTATTTAATATTCATTATAACAGCATTGGATAACAAGTTTTAACTTCATTTAAAATAATGTACAATTGTAATTCATTAATGAGAACATAGATTTTTAAATGCAAAGTTACAAGTTTTACTACTAACTTGATATTTTGGAATGTTTATAAATGCCTACAGAACTATACTATATACTATAGAAATCCTTCAAAACAAAGACTGACAGTGTCTATTATAAAACCAATTTTCTAATGCAGTAAATTCTCATCAGAATATAAGAAATAGCATTTACTATAAATAATAAATTGTTGAAATGAGAATCACTTTGTGAAATTTCTTGATTTCTGCTTCTTTACCTATACAGATAAAGTAGAGTTTTGTCTAAATAGCTCATTCACAATTAAAAAAAAGACCATTTGAAAGAACATTGGTTTGAAGAAAAGCAGTCTTTGTTTTATAAGAAAACATAAGTGAGCCTTTTTACCATAACTAAATAATTATCAAATATAACTAGATTCTACCATATAAGCGGCTACATTCAAGATATGGTTTCTAAAATCATTTAAATAAAATCACTAACTTTGACCTTAATTAAGTGACCTTGACAAGGTTCAGCAATCTAGATCATCCAATTGTTTTATAATATAGGTATAAGTAACTGTATCACAGTAATTCAGTTGACTCTCTGTATCTCCAACTCTTTTAAAATTTAATTTCAAATAAAATGAAAAATCCAAAGTATGAAGAACCATTATTTTCCAGAGGAATAATTGACCTCTATGACCTTTTCCCACTAATTGCACTATGGGAAACTGGTGATGTAAAATATCTGACTTGTTCAAGTATTAAGATTTTCTTCCCGTTTTTTACAAGAATATCCCATATATTTAGTTAAAATTTTAGGTCTGTCCAATCAAAATAGAATTTACATACATGTAACTTCACAAAAGTTCTTTCAGAATTGAGAGATATAAAGAGAGCCAACTTGTGCTCTAAATTGGTGTAGTTCTGGTGGTTTTCATCATGGATATGTAATGGGATTGAGTAACATATTGGAGTATGCAAATAACTGCAATAAATATACACAGACATACAAATCAAGCATTACATACAATTAAGGTAAAGGAGTCGTTTTAACAAAATAAAACTTACGACTAAGATTAATCGCATGTATTCCGAATTGTTCATTACTTACGATAAATCTTAATTGTAGGATTTTTTGTGAAACTGACTCCAGGTTTTCATACATAAAATAAAATATCAGTTATATATACACAGATATCTGTGAAAAACAGAATTGTAAAAATTAATAATGACATTTACAGAAAATACAATTCGCCGTTTCAGAATCTAATGCATCCTGGGTAATATTTTCAAAAGCGTACACCAAAGCGTTTTGATTGGTTTAAAACGTCCTAAACAATCGAAATTCAACCAATGACGTAACGTTATTTTCACTTTGGGGTACGAACAATGAAATTACCCATGATGCTTTAGATTCTGAAACGGCCAATTACGAACACAAGACCTAGGTCAACTAAAGAGTAAAATAGAGGATGCAATAAAAATAAAAGTAATACTGATAAATATATACTGAAAAAATACAAAATCAAAAACAACAAGTACTGAAGGTCATACAACTCAAGGACAAACTCACGGTTGAAACTTGGGAACAGAACTATGCATATTGCTAAATTAAATGAAATCAGGTGATTTTGTAAAATGTAATGATTGACAAACAGACATTTTTTTTACTGGCTATGACTTCAGAAAAATTAATGACATTATTCCCATAGTATGTTGTTTAACAAGTGCCATGATATTGTTTGATAACTATTTACAGGTATTAACATCATTTTGGCAGAAATGAGTTGTGATTGTTCAAGATTGTAGAAAAGAAAAACAAATTTGCCATTTTTCATGTTTGAACACCTTATTTAACCTGAGAAAAATGGTGATGTGAAAAAAAATTACTGTTATATTCAACTTTTGCTTAACAATGGGAAAAAATGATTTTAGTATATTTGTTCCATGAATTTGAAATCTGAACACTCATTTTATTGTAATGAATTGACTAGACAAGTTACAAATGTTGATACAATTTCATTCACATAATAAGCTGGAATCGTAAAAAACTATCTTTCACCAAATCAGCTGTTTTCAAAGCACCTTCTACATTTTTTTACAGGATTAAAGGATCCTAAGTTTTATTCTTCTTTGTACAAATGCTATAGTTAATGGACATATTTACTTAATGGAAATTGGTCCATGAACTATGGCCATAACAGCAACATGCATATATATATGTAAATGTAAAGCATGGCAGATGACACTCAGAATATGTACATGGCAAGTTGGCACTGTTCATCTGATGGTTTACTGCTCAGGAATTAATGGACTTATTATATAATTTTTAAAAACAAATTGTAATTTTTCTTATAATTTATTTTGAATTTTAACCCAATTTTTACATTTTTTTTTTTTTATCTATATGGAAAAATGGGATTTAAACAGAATTTTTTTGAACAGATCTGTTTATCCTTAATGTGTTTTTATAAAATGTGTGAACTGGAATATAAAATATCTAAAAACGCATTATCATAATTAATAATTTGTACACTTATTTGCATAAAATTGTCACATAAATCAAATGATGTGTTACACAACTCCACAAAGTTAAAATCCATAATAAAAACGAAAATATTTGGGAAATTTTCATCTCTTATATTAATCCTTTTCTAAAACAATTTGCCAACAATAAGGGAATCACATTGTTTATTGACTATCAAAACAATGCATTGTAGGAGAGCATCATTTTTTTAAATTCTTTAAATTTGCAAAATAATTTCATCACCAAAACAAAATTTATAATATAAAGTTTTTTTCTCCATCCAAACAGTCCTTAATTTTTCAGGTATAAAAAATTTACACAAATAGTCAGAAAAATGGTAAAAGGACCCAAACCTTTTTCAGTTCAAAATGGAAAGACATATGATGTTCCGATATGTAAAAGGTTCGTGAAATGAACAAGGTTTCCATTACTACACTACTGATATGCACATAAATAATTAGCACGACAACAAACGTCTGGATGTGTTTCTATGACAACAATAAGGACACCACATACATATTTATATCTTACGATGCTGCCTTGTGAGCCATTGTTAATTATAAATAGGACTGAAGGACGGATGGAACAAATAAAAATGCTTGCCAAGATGGTCTTGCATTGTTTAAAAGGCATATAATTTCAAAATGAATTTTTAATTGAATCTTTTCTAGAAATAAATACATGAGTCGATGATGAAATAGTTATTTGATGTTTGTTTTTCTTAAAACCACTTTGGATGAATTGTGGCATTCATATATGGAATAATTTTTCAATGAAATTTGATCTTAAAATATTTACATGTTTTTTTTTCTTATTTAAATATTTCAATTTGTTTTTTTAAATATGGAAGAAAAATTTATACAAATTCACCATCAACGTGCACAATTACATATTTGTAAGAATATTTTTTTTCTGATTTGCATTTTGAGTGTTTTCTTTTTTATTATCATGATTAACAAAAATATAGTTTTCTGGAATGGAAAAAGAAAACCAGTTTTAATGGAATGAAACAGTTTTTATCAAATTTTTCATAAAATCCCAAAATTGTGATATTGTCGTTGAATTTTGTACAGTGCTGCCCTCATCAATATGAAAAATACACATCAAAATTATTTTTACTCTTTTGTATGTAATTATACTGGAGAAGATCAAATTGTTAATTTTGACCGTGACCCTTTCCAAACTTCAGTCCAAAACAATTCCTTAACATTCTATTTACGACTTCATTCAACTTTCTTACATAATTCAACAATCTAAACATCCCATAGTGTCATATCATTACTAATTATATTTATGTGACATAAATTGCTCTAAAAAACATGATGAAACCAAAATCCATTTGAGACTGAATATTAATTTGATTTTGAGAACCCCTTGATATCCTAAAAATTCATTATCCTTTAAATGGTATTAGACACCAAATGTTTTAATATGGTTTGTTTTTTTGTGATTAAAAAATTTATCAGGTTTTATGGAAAACATACCGGTAAGTGTTTTTTTCTTTACAAAAAAGATGCATATAAATCTTATATTACCCCCTTCCTGGTTTATGCAGCCCATCTTTGTATGAAAAATGAGGAAATGAAGAAAAGATGAGTAAAAAAACTTAATCATTCAGTCAAAATCATGAATATTTTAGTTAAGTAAAACAATTTAGAGTACCCTTTTATGTATATTAAAAGATCCTAATTCTATAAGTGAGCAATTTAAAATTCACTTTTCTACAAGTACATACATAAACAAAAACTATATCTACTAAAAGTTTGACACATTAGCATATATTATTATGATTAAAATTGTTTCAAAATCTCTGTACATGTAAAAAAAGGTCTATATACATTCAAAATTCTTTCTGGAGGTTTAAAAATCACTGAAAAAATTATTAAAAAGAAACAAAATCATTTTTACCTATAATGGATAAAAAAAAATAATTTAATGAATGAAAAAAAACCCAAAAAAACCAAACTGTCGGGTAAATGAATAATTAATGTGAATCTAACTCAAATGATTTTTTTATATTGAAATCTAACGCAGGAAAATTAGATGTGTTCATCATGTTATAAATTTTCAAAGGCACAGAAGTGGCACAAAAAACCAACACGGAAAATTAAAAAAAATTAAAAATTACGAAAAACGAACAGATTGAATAATAAAATTTTAACCAAAATTTTTTTTTTATTAATTTCCTCAGTGAACTATAAACACCAGTAAAAAGAGGTTAATTTATTTTAAATGCTTTTTTACAATTTGTAAAATATACACAAATCAGCTCGTTGATTTCACATTTGTATTATCATCGTCTATTTCTGAGTCTTGTGAAGAACATCGTGAAAACAACAAATTTGTTGACGGTGGTAAACTTGGATATAAATGTTCTACATTATGTAATAAAGGCTGTGACGCTGCTATGTCAGGTGACCCATCAATAGGTTGCTGTCTCCGTATTGATTGGTATAAATGACACGGTGAAAGGTCAACATAATTTAATGGCTGTTCTGTATCAGGTGATGGCCATGTGCCGGGATTGTTCGGTACTGATGGCGATGCTTCTGTTTCTACATGACTGTTTGCTAGAGATGTGACCAGACTGGCTGGTGCTGTTAGATAATGATTAACATTGACTGGCTGAGCACTTATTGTCACTGTTGCTGTCACTTTGTTCTCTGAAAACATGAACAAAAAAATATTGATTATTACATTATTTTTTATGATTGATTGTTATTATGTTTATTTTTTTGTCCTTTTTCATTTTTGCCATGATTTTTTTCTGTCCTTCTCTTCTTTTCTGTGTTATTTAGACTATTGTGGAGGATTGTCTTATTGGCAATCATACCAGATTTTTTTTTATACATAAAAGAATCTATACAAAAATTCACTTATTTTTTTTTATTTAGATATCAAGAGATGCAGATTTTGAAAAAAGGGAGGAGTTTGTTTGGGTTAAATTTAGATCTTTAAATAGACAGCTGAAAAAGGAGATGAAAAATAAAATAGTTTAGAGATAGTATCACAGCCCCAGCCAAGATTGAAAAACTTGAGAGATCCTGATCAAGATAGCTTTCAGTAGGTGATAGCTATCTCCCACACTATATGTGACCAATTACCACCATCAAGCAAACCCAGTGAACATGATCTGATACAGGTAAAAAATTCTATAATCACTTTCGCCATTTTTACCCAGGAGGCAAAATTAGTATTGAGATTGTAAAAGGTAAATGTATCAACCACATAAAAAGTTCCAAAATTTGCCTCTGATCAAATAATTCTAATTGAATGATCTGTTTAGAGGCGAGTTTTATACCTGTACACATCCAATCACTGTTTTATATGAGAGTTGCTGTTTATCTGCTTTCGTCACTTTAATGGATATTTCTGAAAGCCTTTATTTTTTGGTTTAATTATTATATATAACTGAGCATGATATGTCAACAGATATACAGGACGTGGGTGTAAAAACCAACAAACACATTTTGATATGTTTCTATATGAAACATGAGAAAACAATCAATCAAGAGTTGATAGTGTTATGTCAGTGTGGGCAGGTAACTTTCACAGGTAAACTAATCAGGGAATTCTCTGAATATCAGATAATTTCTTAAAAAGTTGAAATGTTAAATTATTAATATCAATGGTATGATTCCTTGCCCAGCTTTGGCTATACTTGTTTTGTCCTTTTTTTGTTTTCAGCTTTTCATCTATGCTTTGGATTTTTAGATATTTTGGATCGAGCATCACTGAAAACTGTTGAAATGCCGATTTGGTGCAGAAAAATTGGTTCTATTTATGTAATCACCATTTAATGAAAATAAATAAGTATGAAAGAACCTGTGATGCAGTGGTTTCATTATTATTTGTGGTGTACCAATTTTTAAAGATTTCGTGGGTAGAGCATTGCTGCAAATTTTCGTTTTCAAATTAGTACACTTTATTTTCAGGCTTGTAAACAAACTTTGGCAAAACCATGAAATCTAATATCCACAAAAATACAATTTTTCTGAAATCCAAGAAAATTGGTACCCACAGTTAATGTCAGGATTAAGAAAACTGACCATTTCTTGCATGAGGATGGACATTAGCCACTGGTCTGTTGACGGCTGGTAAAATTACTCTTTCAGTACCATGAGTATTGTCTGAAAAAAAGAATAAAAACAATGTTTGAGTCATTTGCTATTCTTAACCACTGACACAAGGATCCCTAGGTCCTATTTCCTAAAAGGAGTAGGTCCAGTTAGGGCCGATTTTGGCCTCAAATTTCAGGTTCATCTAACGAAAGATTTTGGACACATTTTAAACACTTAAAAGTGTCTATTTCAATTGATTTGATTCGTTTTTTTGAAAGATTATAACTGATTTAGTCATTATAACACACTGATTCAAGCTTAAAATATTAAAAATCTATCAAATATGCCAAAAAACATCACTTTTCAGATGGTTTATGTCAAAAATGAAAGTGGCCGCATCCGTGTTCATCCTCAACCTTTATATATGTTATGTATTATCATCAAATACAACTTGCATTTCAATATTATAAATGAACACACATGCGGCCCTTTCATTTCAGACGGAAACCGTCTTTAATTTTACTAAAATACTAAAATTGTGAAGATTTCAGTAATTTAGCATGACTTAATGATGATAGTACCTGATATATGTACATTGTATTGTCAACAACAGCCTATATTTATGTAGCAGAAGCATTCTACTTTCCAATAAAAAGCTAAAAGATTACAATTTCACAATTTTGTAAAACTGCTATATTTTGGGGCCAAAAAGGGGTCTTACTCCTTTCATCAATAGTTTTGGAGAACATAACAATTATTTATAATATGCATATTTTTTCAAATCTACAGTTCTGATGATGTTTTAAGTTTAAAAGTAAAAACAAATTAGTGTGAACTGATGTAACCAAGCATAAAACAGAGCATCCACTTTCAACACTCTTGGCTGTTTCATGATGGCAGGTTGTTTTTGGAAGAGAAAACCAGAGAATCTGGCGATGACTATCAACATTTAGCAGGAAAACGTCAATTATCTTTGGAGTCAAACGCACCCTACCAGAAGTGAGGTTCAAACTCACAACTTCAAAGTTAACAGGTAAGGGATCATCGTTTAACCCAACCACATTCTGTATGTGACAGCCCCAGGTCAGAAGTCAGGAGCATGTAATTAAGTTATTGTCGTTTTTTGCAGTATTACATGGTAATTAATCTTTTATAATAAATTTTAAATAACCTAAAATTCTGTTTTGCTTTTTTCCGACCATATTGTGCATATTATTGTTGTAAAATGATGCTCTTTATGGGTTCTTCATTAGATTAATAAAATTCTTATCTTATCTATTGTATGTACACTAAATCATGCCAGTATTTTTCTCGTTTTACATGCTTCATTTAAGGGTCTTTTATAGCTTTTTATTCTGTATGAGTTGCTCAATGTTGAAGTCTGTACAGTCATCTATATGTGCAAACTTCAACATCATTGGTTGTCTGATGGAGAGATGTCTCATGTTCAATGCCATCCAAGCCCCTATCAAGTATAAGAGAGTTGTCTCATGTTCAATGCCATCCAGGCCCCTATGGATTACCACTCTCTTTAAACCAGATAGTAATTCAAATATTGTATATAAGTCCCCAACAAAACTCCAAAATTCTGGACAAATATGGTATTATAGGCCAAGAAAAATCAAAGGATATTGTTTTTCTTTGCTATAAATTTTCAAACTATAAGAAAACTTACGATTTTTCTGTCTATAAAATCTGAGATACAAAAATGCTATTAATGCAATAAATGCTGCCACTAACACTATGGATATTAAAACACTAAAATGAAAGAAATAAACAATATTTTTAAACGATGAAATCATTATAATTCTCAATGCTGAAACACTATTCAATAGTTTAATATGATTTGCATACCTACAATTACTTGAATCTGATTGGTCAGTTATTGCATTAAAAAAAAAGCCTTTTTTATATAGATTAGAACATAGATTTTCTTGTTTAAATAGTTTAACACTAGTTATTTTTGAGGACCTATATACTGTTCAATGTGAGCCTCGGTTCCATGTTGAAGGCTGTACTTTGACCTATAATGGTTTACTTTTACAAATTGTGACTTGGATAGAGAGTTGTCTCATTGGCACCACATCTTCTAATATCTATATAGCCCACACGTAAGTCCTTTAGCTATCTACACTTCAAAGGTATCACTTATCTCTGTCAGTAAAACTGAGCCCATATCAATGCAATAGCAACTGTCAGTAAAATAGTGCCCATAAAATTGGACCTGTCCCATTCAGTGGTAACTGATTGTTGATTTTTTGCTGTATATCATATTTGATTTTTGTTTTTTCTTTTGTACATAAATCAGGCCATTAATTTTTCTTTTGTTTGAATTGTTTAACATTTGTTATTTCTGGGCCTTATAGCTTAATCTTCATAATAGTTTTGATTCATTGTTGAAGGCTGTATGGTGACTATGACTTATACTTGTTGACCTACGGTGTGATATTAAAAAAGTGATATAATTTCCTTATATAGAAAAAATAAATGTTTAAATGTGATAATGATGTAAATAAATATGTATCTTACCAACTAGTAGTAGACAAACTACTCTTAGAATCTGTATTTTTACTTTTACTATTTTCTGAAGAAAAAAAAATAATGTTAAATTAACATAAAAATTGCAGCTGGAACAAATATTAATCTGTATTATTTTGTTAGAAACAAATTTTTTGATGTGCCTTCCACCTGAAAAACTATTCCAGTATATTTCGTCAAGTTAGTATAAAGCAGCTTCTTTTCTTTTACGTACAATCCAAGTGATTTGATGAATGTCAAAGAATAGGTTTTATTATGAAGTATGAATACCAGTGTATTTTACTATAGAAAATATAAGATATAGGTGTCAGGAACTTGAAATTCAAAGGTTTGTCTTTGGTTGCTGTCTATCATATTTGTTTGATGCTTTGTACAGAAATCAGTCTGTTGGTGTACTTGTTTAGAGTAGTTTCACATTTTTCAACGTGGGAGCCATTAATAGCTAACAATATAGAATGGTTTTTGATCATTGTTGAAGGCAATATGTTATCCTTTTGTTGCTCACATGCAGTGGTGGATCAAGGAAGAGGGTTTCAGAGGTTGCCCCTATATATCCTTTGTAGGAACCTCCTTTTAGAAATGGATCTCCAGAAATTTATTTCATTCGACCTCTTCTTATTTCTAAGATAACAAGTACCTGCTGCCCCTGGATTGACAAAAGATGGAGGAAATGTTACTGGATTCTTAGGTTTAGTTTTTTCTTCAATTAATTCTGCATCCCTGAAAAGAACCAGATTGAGTTACTGTGGATTCTTTATTTTTGTGGGTATCAATTTTCATGGATTGCTGAAAACTTGCATATTCGTGGATATTTGATTTCGTGGTTTTGCCAATCTCTTTATACAAAGCCTATTGAAAATATGTTATTTGTTAAACATTTGAATTCGTGGTTCACCTGTTTCCACGAAACACACAAAGATTGGTATCCAACAAATAATAATCAATCCACAGTACCAGTACAATCATTTTATCCCCAAAATTAAAACTCATTTTATAAATTTGTTTGCTCAATTTGCATCTGAAATCAAATTAATTAATATAACTATTTTTGCCATTTTTTTAACAATCCCAATATGTATGCACGAAAAAGGAATTAACAGTTTCCATATACAGTCCAAAAGATGCATTTGAAATTGATTCCTTTGACTTATGAATAATTACATTTAAACATGTATGTTTCATTATAATACATTATTTTGATTGGCTAACAGCAATCTCACATCATTCTAAAATTAACCTCCATTTCAAAATGATATGTAACATTCATGATGACACAAGCTTCTTAAACAAGCGCACAGGTAAATAACAGAAAAACTTAATAAAAATTGTGTTTTCGTGATCCTAGCAAAAAAATGTAATTATAAGCATTGAATGCTTCTTTAATTAATTTTAAAGGGTTGTAAAAGTGTTGACCATGCAACAATTTTTAGAATGAAGCACTTCCTTGCTTTATACAAAATGTACTTTGATCATCAATTTTGTATCCAAATAAATTTACAAAAAGAAGCATTCCATTCTCAAATAAATCCATAACAACCGATCAGACATAATTCTAAATGGCCTCCTTACCTTGGTGAAACACATTTTCCGAGAAGTGATAGAACTTGCCACGCTGGACAAGATCCTTCATACAGTAAACAATTACAATGGTCTCGCTGATCATTCTTTAAGTAATACATTTTAGATGTGTCACATAAACATGGCTGATGACAGCTACCCAGAGGGAAATAATTAACTTGTCTCATGTGAGCTGAAAAAATACACAAATGTATGAAAATTAAAACAAATACACAAATGTATACAAATTAAAACAGATACAGTGAAACCTGACTAAACCGAATCCTGTATGAACCGAAACCTGTATAAACCAAACATGCTTGTAAGCACCGTCATATCAAATTATGTGCATTGTAAACCTGATAAAACCAAACATTGGCCAAAACCGAGCAAAATCTTAAGTCCCGAAGAGGTTTGGTTTAAACAGGTTTCACTGTATACAGCTAAACTATCTGATAAGGAGCCTGTCTTAAACAATCTCATTCCTTTATTGCTTTATCATAAATCAGGCTGTTGGTTATCTGTACATTATGTCGTGTCAGGGCCCTTTGCAGCTTTTATAGTTTAAAATACAGTATGAGTTTTGCTTTTTGTTGAAGGTGGTAGTGACCTATAATTGTTTATGATCATATCAATGACCCTCTCTTGTGTTGATATTTGAGTAAGTAACTGAATACAGTTAAAATATTAATTAAATATTTCACATCATTTGATTGATAAACATTTTCCCAACGAGATATCCAAGTCTGTTTTACCTGAACTTTTTTTCTCATGACTATCTGTTTTTGAGTGTATAAGAACATGTGTTTTATTGTATATTTTATGTTTGATTACATTTTGTATGAATTCAATACTGAAGTTTACATGCCATGTTTTAAAAGAAACAAATCACCCATGCTAATTTTAAAACTTCAATTTTGATAAAGAACTGAAGCTATATATAAATTTTGAAGGTATTGAGATTGGATACTTGTTTGTGTGAAATACTATCTTTTCTGTCATGTCTTTGAAGGACACTTTTTCACATCAGTGGACATCATTTCATAGGTAAATCTCGTCCGGATAATATTTCATAATAGCATTATGTACGTGGAAACAATTAACTATGATAAAGTGTCCGGTGAATTTCAAGACGGACAATATTTATACTATCCTACAATAGGTCCATTTTAGGGATAAATGTGCCTTTTCCCCTTTAGTGGAATTTTATAAAAAGAACCAATCTGTACCTACTATGTATTTAGCTTGAGATACAGTAAATCATTTCTATTTCTGTTTATATGGTTGATCAGTAATTCCATTAACAGGACGGTTTGACATTTTATAAATGATTGTTGAACAAGATTTTAATTTTTATCTCTACAACTATGTAAAGTTCATGATTTAACATTTTATTAATGATATAAAGATTTCTTTGTAGCTAGAGGACATCTTATTACATATTCTGTTTGCTCTTCATTCAGCCATGGCATTGTAAACCCTAGAGGGAACAATAAAAATCCCTAAAATTGTAATATCCGGAATCAAACTTGGTGTTCAGTGAATGATTTTGATCAGTTATTCCATTTACCAATGTTTACAGGACATTCTGACATTCTATTAATGATTCACAGCCATGTAAAGTAGTGATATAACATTGTATTAATGATATATATATTTTTGTAGCTACAGGATATTTAATTTCTATCTTCACAGCAATGATATAATCAATGTCATATATCAACAAGGGGATCAGGTCTCATGGAACCTCCCACTACAAGTGAACTATATATACTGAGCAAACACATTCACTCTCCAGTACATTCAAATTATTACCAATATAGAAAATTCAATAAACCAGATAAAGAAAAAAATGTCCTATACTTTAAACATTGAGTCATACTTGTGTTTAATTAATAATAGTAACTGTCTGTAATCAATAGTATTGAATGGTACTATTTGTCTGTTCAGTTAAATTATCAATACTATATTGACGTGTTTCTTTTGAAGAGTGGGTGCACCATAACTCTTTCCTTTACAATAGGTATTGAGTCATACATGTCACATTGTGTCCCATTATTAAAATACTTATTAGTGACTGTCTGTTATCATAGAAATGGATGAACTGTTTTTGACTGTTGATTAAAAATTATCAATACTATATATTTTGAATAGTCTCTTTTGAAGAGTGGGTGAACAATTCTTTTCAATTTCTTAGGCATTGAGTCCTATATGTGGCCTATTTAATGCAAGTTACTGTCTGTATTGAATGGTCATATTTGACTGTTGAGTAAAAATTATCAATACTATATTCACGTGTTTCTTTTAAGAGTGGGCGCACAAATACTTAGGTATTGAGTCCTACATGTGGCCTATTTAATGCAAGTAACTGTCTATATTGAATGATCATATTTGACTGTTGAGTAAAAATTATCAATACTATATTGACATGTCTCTTTTGATTTTACAATAGGTATTGAGTCATACATGTGTCTAATTAATATAGTAGCTGTCTGTATTGAATGGTCATATTTGACTGATCAGTTAAAATTATCAATACTATATTGAAGTGTCTTTTTTGAGTTGGTGTATTTAATACAAGTTACTGTCTGTAATTATAGTATAAATGAACTGTTTTTGACTGTTCAATTAAAATAATCAATACTATATATCAAAGTCTTTTCAAGTGTGGGTGCACAACTCTTTCCTTTACATTAAGTATTGAGTCATACATGTGTCCTTTTTAATACTAGTAACTGTTCATATTGAATGGTCATATTTGACTGATCAGTTAAAATTAGTTAAAATTATCAATACTATATAGAAGTGTCTCTTTTTGAAGAGTGGGTGCACAATACTTTCCAATACATTAGGTTTTGAGTCAGACATGTGTTGCATTTAATACAAGTAACGGTCTGTAATCATAGTAATGAATGAACCATTTTGGCTGTTAATTTAAATGATCAATACTATATTGAAGTTACTCTTTTCAAGCGTGGGTGCATAACTCTTGCGTATATGTTCAATTATCAATTAAACCACATGATTTTTTTTAAATCATCAATCATGAGAACTGTTGCATTAACAGAGTGACGTGCATAATCATATTATGACTAATAGGAATATCAATTTCATAAACTTTGAATAATGTTAGAGCCATTAATATCTATATTTGTTAGAATTCATCTATTTTTAATGAACAAGACAATAAATAAACTTCTCTGCATTCATAAATATGAAACATTAATAGATGACTAAATTGTCTAGTTTTATAATTTTGTAATTATTTCAAGTGTCTAGTAAGATAAGGTCATTCAAAGCCAAAATAATGTTGTTAGGAAAGTGTCTTTACAAAGTAACAATTCAGTTTACTTTGTTACATACAAAAAGAAGATGTGGTATGATTGCCAATGAAACAACTCCGCACCAGAGACCCAAAAGACAAAAAGTTTAAAGTTCACTGTACAACCTTCAAAATGAGTAAAACCCAAACTGCAAAATGTCAGCAATAATAGGCCTCGTACTGACAAATGCAAAACAATTCAAATAAAAAAAAACTAGCGGCCTGATCAATTTATGAACAAAACAATGAATGAAGAACAATCATGATATACAGCAACAAATGACAACTACTGACCATATTACAAAAATGGACTTAGTAAGAGTAAATGTTAATGTTCCTCCTTCCTAATAGAAGAAACTGGAAACTGTTATAAACAGTCCTTTATCAGTTCTTATCACATCGTCGGTAAGTTATGACGTTGTGATTGGTTTAACACCGTCACATAGTGACCTCTTATAAATCCATAGGGGTAAGCAAATTTCATAGGGGTTTCATGAGGTCACACTACTGTTAATGATGACATACCCTATTAATTTTGTAGTGTTTCATTGTTTCTTTTTCAAAACGAGACATGAAAAGTCCAACTTGCGATTATTTAATTATACGGTTAACTAAAGACCCCCAACGTACAAGAAGGGGAAAGGAAAATGCATAGGAGTTTCAGCCTTTGGCCTCACACCCTTTTTTTACTAACCCTCTATGGATCAGTAAGGGTTCAGTAGCTAACCACATAATTTAGTATGTTGAAGCAAATATTATATACCCTTTATTCCATTAAGAAGAAATATTGTTATACTTTTTGCAGTGAAATTAGTATTCTAGAATATTTCTCTCTTTTGATACCTATATTATAAACGAACTTCTATTCCACAGAGATTAGTCAGCTGGGAGTCAGACTAATTTGTCAAGGTAAGATGACATGTCTACCAGTGTTACTTTATTGTTATCTAGCATGATAAAAATCCAGCTCAGTGTGTTAGTCTATAATATTTTCATCCTAAATCATACATGTAATATTTGCCACTGCATGTTAAATAGTCATCCTAAATCCTACATGTAATATTTGCCACTGCATGTTAAATAGTCATCAATCTAACCATCAATTGATTTAAGTGTTAGTTACATTATAAATTTATTATGACATTGTAATTGTAATCATCTAAAAAATGTCACATGACATGTCTGGTATAAGTTATAAATTGCAGACAAACATGCAATTAAAATATTCAATTACTAAAATTCTTACCATATTACTTGAAACTATAATCATTTCATTAATTCTTCTTACTGATTTTGTGTGACCTAATGATGATTATCAAAAAACAACCGAAAATCACTGAGCTTGACAAGAAGAATTCTCAAGTCTAATTTAAAACCTGTCCCTTGGGAAATACATAAAACATAACTCATTCAATAATATTAAACTTCCTGCAATTTTTACTGAAATGAATGTACTTACGTGGGCATTCAAACTTAGGACACGGGTGTGCATTTGTAGAATTGGTTTTATCAAAGATAAATGTTTTATCAGGACATTTCTCACACCTATCCCAGCCATAGTCTTCATCACAAGTCCTCACATAATAACCTTTAAAAACCAGGAATTTTACATACATTATATAAAATTATCAATTATTGACTACTGTGGATTCATCATTATTATTTATTGAATACAAATTTTTCGTTGATTTCGTGGGTACAGGGGAACCACGAATATAAATGTTCAACTAATTACAAATTTTCTAAAGAAATCACGGTATGTAGACTTTGCCAAAACCACAAAATCAAATATCCACGAATATGCAAGTTTTCCTAAAACCACAAAAATTGGTACCCACGAAAACAAATGAATCCACAGTATATCATATATATAAAAAATGCTCAATTTTCATTGACTAATTTTTCTTTACACCATTCACTTTCAATATGATAAAGGCTCTTTTATTCTTTCATTGGTCTCAGTTGTTAAGTGGTTTAAGTAGTTCAACTACAGGCAAACAGCAACCACTAGCCTTTCAACACTGAGGTTGTGAGTACAGATCCGGGTTATTGCAGGTGAGTTAGACTCCTATCTTGATTCACTTGGATTGACAACTTTTTCCTGACGAAGGTCTGCGGCTCTTTATGTGCAATTCAGCTTCCTCCATCAAATTAAACTTTTCAATTTTTGCAGTCGTATAAACATAATTAAAATAAAAAAATAATAGCTAAAATATGAGACTGTGACCAAACAATACAAGTGTTCACTACTTATATCAGCTAATTGATTGATTAAAAATACATCGTAGTTTTCCTGCGTCAAAACTTAGATCCACAAATCCCAATTCATGTTGGTTTATACACATGTGTTTATTTGTAAATACAGATGATTTAGATATACATGTGCAGCTTAGAATCTTCAAAGAAATATAAGGAAAAAAGATATGTACCTGGATTACATTCTACAAATCTGCAGCACACTTCTCTAGCTTGTTTCCCTCTTATCCATAATATACGACGTTTATATCCGTCAGGACACCTATTTGTTGCTATGGCTGCTGCAGAAAACTGTGTGAACATCAATTGTAATGATAACAACTGTAGTAACCAGTTCACTGTAGCTAAAGTCTGAAATCAAATAGGAAAAAACTGTGTGAACATCAATTGTAATGATAACAACTGTAGTA
>NC_092356.1:50368780-50394020 GCF_963676685.1 Mytilus edulis | reverse complement strand
AGATTAGAAAACATTTAGTAATATAAGTTCGCAAGGAATGTTATTTTATCATATATATATATAAAAAAAAAGTCCAGGAGGACAAAAAATATCCTGTGAAAAAATGTCCAGGTGGACATCTTATCAATGAAGTATAGTATTTAATTTTGTCCACTTTCAGGGACACTTTTTCATAGAAAAATGTGTCCCGGACACATATAAATAAGTAAGTATTGTCCTGGGACCGTTTTTACTAGGGAATATTGTCCAGTGGACACTATTTCATTGGGGACATTATTAAATCCTAAAAATAAATAAGATTCAAAATTTCAGAAAAATGAAAACTTAACTGGATTGCAGTGCACTTTTTTTCGTCCCTGCAGAAGATGATTAAATAAACAAACAGTTGAGTTAAGCTTGATATTGTCCACTCAGGAACACAGTTTAAATCACCGATTATTGTCAGGTATCTATTGTCCTTCTATTGTCCTTGTAAATTAATACAGCTCACTTCAATTATTAACTGTGTGGAAGTTCTCAAAACTCTTTCCCAACTTAATTTATTTTGGCACCTTCTGGAGGAATGAAAAAAAGTGCACTGCAAAATCCTGTCAAAATTTTGTTTTTCTAAACATGAAGCATATTTGAAATTTATTAATCTAGGGCTTGCTATGCCTTAAAATTTTTCCGGATGCACAGGTTTGTCTGTACTTTGAGTAAATTTTGAGGTGAAAATGCAGTCATTTTAGCCAAAGGGTCCACATGAACCTTAACTTAAGTTGTTAACTTTTCAGTTGGTATTTGTCATAGATTTGTCTCATTGGCATTTATACCACATCTTTGTGTTTTTATAAGGATAATGACATTATCTCCCTTGGAAAAAGTTACAGTGTTTCATGATAGAATCTTGAAAAAAATGGTATAATTTTAAATGAAAATGGAAATAAATGGCGTAGAAATGAATGTAATTTTTACATAGTAAGATTACAACAAAATGCCTATTTTATCAGATCCTATGATATAATTTCATAGGATTATCAGCAGTTAAATACATTTAACAGATATTTTTATAACTGCTGCTGAGGAAGTGTTTTATGAATATTATATAACTATGTATGATATATAAAAAAATTGAGATAAAAGACAAAACTATCTTTGAAGTATTCTAAAAATAAAATTTGCTTTCATTATTTTGTTTGTGAACACTTATGTTGATAATGCTGTGCTTGGCTTGTTGCATAATATAAACTTCCCCCATGTAGATTTTATCTCAGAAATATAAGTTACATTAATTTGATTGTTTAAATCATTTCTTGATGGTCCATCAAGGGATTAAAATTATAGTTGCTGAGTTAATTTAATTCAATCTTTGTCAATATGCATTGTACTATTACATCAAATAATCCTGTACATTGATTATTCATGAAATATTTGCCACTGGATGCTAATCAACCATCAATCAATCACAAAATGAAAAAAAATCAGTATGTTTAATAGCACTCCTGAGCATTCTGATATTTTATGGAAACATATAACAAAAAACAATTTTTCCTGTCATAGGATTATTTTTTTTCTTTTAAAGCTTTAGATTATATTTTTTTCAATTTCATTACTGTAAACCAACTTATTTTCGCGGATACTTTATTTCGCATTTTACTCTTCCTAGACCATTTCGCGGCTATTAAATTTCGCGATTTTCTGATTTACTCCATGTAGTTAAATGAGGAGAGATCAATGTTTTACATATTCACGACGATTTATATTCGCGTTTTTTTTTCTACTCGCGAAAGTCGCGAAAATAAATCGCTCGCGAAAATAAGTTGGTTTACAGTATGCCTGCCAAATTGTACAAACACAATTTAATCACAAAACATTTGAGTCAAAACTTGAGACTTTAGAATAAGGGGGACACATGGTAAGCCAGCAAAAATATTTCTGTCTAACATGCTGAAAAGATTAAGAAAAACCTATATGTGAATATATATTTACATTTTTTCTGGACCATTTTTGTCATCTAAAACAGAGAGACTAAATGAATTAAAACTGGTTTTCAAAGAGTGAAATGTATGAGTTTATTGTTTCTCTTGCCGTTTGATCACTTATTTTTTAAATTGCCTTTTACATTTACATGGTTTATTCTTTACAGACTTTTTGTGTGTGATATTATTTAAAAGGAATTGTCTTTTTACCCTATGTTTCCATAAATTATACAGCCAGGTTAGCTAAACATATAATAAATCCTGTAATGACAGTTAACCTCAGAAAATATAAATGACAAAGAATCACATTTAACCAGAACAAACTTGAAACCATGAAACTTTCAATTTTTTGTAATAATTCACAGTGTTTCCACCCACTAGTTACCTTATGAGCATACATGGATATGAAAATGACTTTTGTTATCTGATACTGTGCAATGAAACAGTGTTGAAAAACAAATCCTTAGGGAAACTTAATTTTATTTTGATGCACACAAGTGGTTAGTTTATGTACAATGTAAATTGAAAAGAATATTATTTGTATGCTCTGATGCATAGGTTTAATTAAGACATGTTTTCATAATATGCAAGTCTCGGGATAAACTGGCTCTATGTATAATAATTTTGTGGAGGCGATTTTCATGTATCCGCTAAAAACAGCTTTGCAACTGTGTTTTACAAAGCTACGCTATTTGAAACAAAGAGACTGATGCTCATCACAGAACATTTGCTTGTCAATATTAGAAAATCTTCTCGTAATGAACAAGCGTTAATCCTGTGGTTTTTCCAAATTTTTTAACCAAAAGGATGACACGAAAAAATCAATTCTTGTGTTTTGTAAATATTTTATATTCAAGTGGTTTGAAGTTTTCCTCAAAATACACATTTTTGAAAAGCTTTCAACTAATTCTGTATAATTTTACAACAAAGCTTTTTTGTCAGCCTGTGCTGTTTCACTAATTATGTGTTTTTTTTACATCAAAGAGAGAAAAATAAAAGAATGGATGAAAAATTTACGTGGTCATCCAACATTTTTTTTATAGATTGAGAAGAACTGTACAATTAACTATTGTTTTAGATGTATATAATTATATGTATATAGAGGTTCATAAACTTAACTTGTATCCACAAGGTTGAAAATAATTTTAAAAGTTAAAATTTGGAAGTAAAATGGCTAGATTTAAGTCTTAGTTTTTCTTTCACTATTTTTCTTTTCCGTTGTATAAAATTTTCTTCTTTTTTGCATTTTGCTTTGTTTGTTTATCAATGACTATTTTATGTACATGTTTTCCTGAATAAATTATTACATTGCAAATTTTCTAAATGGTAGTACTAGTTTCATCTGTTTCAATGTATTATCTTTTGGATGCAAATTTGTAATTTACTATATATATCAAGATATAATTTTAACTGTGTTTTGTTCAAAAATTCGTTATGAACATTATATTTATTGATGGTGAAGTTGTTGTGCAAATGTCTTATTTTGCAATTAGATCCTTACTTTAACAGTCAAATCAATGCAAATATAAGTATTTAGGATACTAATAATGTGTGTAAGTATATCTGATTTTGTTGTAATAATTATCAAGATTTAAATCTAATGTGTGTATCTTACCATGTAATCTTTTTTTGTAAGGGCACACTTTTAGAACTTGATGTATTTGAGTTAGTTGATGATTGGGTCTAACTTAGAAAAGTTATCTCAACAATAGATAAAATATGAGGCTATACTGCCTTTTGAGCTCTTGGTATCTTTTTAACAAATCAACACTTATCCATTATATCTCCTTTACCTTTAACTGTTAATTGAAATTACCTTGATTTCCAGTGCAAAATAATTTTGTGGAAAAGGTACTTGATCTAATACTCAGGATGATGTCCATTTCAAATTGATGAAGTTAATGGCACATATTGACAGTTTAATTAATAGAAATTTATTAGTATTGGAATTATGATATGGCATTACCAGCCTTTGATTTTGATGGCTCTAGGGCACATAGATCTCATCAATATTTATCACGTCAGTGTTGACAATGTTGATAAGGTGCATTAATGTAGATTACGATCGTAAAGGTCCATCGGTCAAAGGCATGGGATTGTGACACAGATTAAAATGTAATTAATATAGATTTTTTCTTAAAGTGATGATGATGGTAGTTTTTAATGACCTTGACTGGCTTATAATATAGCCCTGGCATGGTCGGTTTTTAAAGTGGCAGAAAACTTGCGCTTTTCAAACCCAACCTTTAGCAGCTTCTGTAATATGTGAAAAAGACATTAGTATTTTTATGATTTCTTTGTTTGGGAAGTAATGAGGCAATATTTTTCTAGCTTTTCATACTGCGAATTTGTCAGACATGAATAATTGTAATCTATAAAATTTTGTTTTACTAAGGTGAAAAAAAAACAGGAAGCGATCAATTTTTTCATTTAAGTTATCAGCGTTAATCAGCATGGTATCTCATACTAGTGAATAATGGATTTATATATGACTATAAAATATAAACTTTATTTCAAGGCAAATTCTTTATTTTTAAATAGAAAGTTGCTGGATTATCTTGAAAAGTTTCTGATAAAAAGAGATTAAAATGATTGAAATAGCTTTAAAAAATCTGACTTAAAGAGAGTTACACCTGACTGAAATATAATACATTGTACTCATGTTCTAATTCAGTATCCTACATTTTATGATCAAAGCTGCATTTTGTACTTTAACTTATATGCAGTCTTTCAGTAACTTGTAGTTCTCTTAGTTAAGTACTTTATGGCCTTTGTCTTTGTGTTGGTTTAATAGTTTGGTGTTTTTTTTACTATGTGCTTATCAAATGAGTTAAATCATTTTCAACTATTTTTTGTACATTTTGTCATGTCAGGGCCTTTTCTGGCTTACCTACACAGTATGTTTTCTCATTGTTGAAGCACATACAGTTACCTAGTTTTGCTTACATCTAAGTCATTTTATTGGATAGTTGTCTCATTACTAATTAGCAATCGCACCACATCTCCTTATTTTTGAATGGAGAAGATGGACCTTCAGTCTTTGCTAAATGGATCTATTGATGACTATGACACATGCTTAACTGCAAATTTCTGGTTGGGATTTTTTTTCAGCATATGTGCTAGATTTTTTTTATTTATCTTTAAGCTGTTTTAGCCTGCATGATGCAACAACAAATCAATCAAATATCTTTGACCAGTGTTTAGGACCTCCCAGGTTAGATACCATTTTAAAGAATTAACATGCAACATTTAAAAATATTACCAAAAGTTAATAACTTCTAAATGAATGAATTAGTACTTATTGATATCGGTAATCAGAAAAGTATAAAATGACTCACTTTTGGACTATTTCTTCAAAACACAGGTTGCTGATGACGTTTATTGATTGAATACATTACGTCCATATGTTGCATAAGAACATACACTTCCTGTGATAATAATGGTCCATATTTAAATGCGTCATTTATTTCATCCATTTTTTATGTAGCTATATTTAGTAACTTATGTAAGTCATACTTTATTTTAGCTTTAAATATTGGAGATAATTTCAAACCTGCTGAAAAATTGACACAGAAAACAAATCTACATTTGTAATCTTGATTTTTATACTGTAAATTACCGGTAGTATAAGAAAAACTTTTAAGTCACCAGGAGTCAAATTTAGCCTTCAGATTTGGCCAAGTGGTCTAAGTAGTTCTACTACTGTAATCACTAGCCAGTCAACACTGAGGTTCTTAGTTTGAACCCTGCTTGTGCAGGTGCACTTGACTCCAATCTTGTTTGACTAAGATTGTCAGTTTTCCTAAAAAAGGTCAGGGGTTTTCTCCGGGAATTCCGGTTTCCTCTAAAAAGGGCTAAAAAGTGGCATTAAAACACCAATAATTTATCAATCTCGAAAGGAATCATATTTTTCAAACAAACATGCAAATTCTGTCTTCAAAGTATTTTCAAACGGCCTGATTTATGACAAAACTATGAATAAAAAGAAATAAACAACTGACAACAGCCAACTACAACCACTGAATGACAGGCACCTCACTTTTGACAAGCACATACAGAATGTGTTTGTGACTGGTCAACCTTCCCTTTCACCTACGCCAATTGTGTAACAACACAACATATGAGCAAACTATTATTCAGTTTGAAAGGGCTTGACTCCAGAGTGGGTCTCATTGGGGTCTAAGCGTGACGCGGGATTGCCGATATTTGTAAGCGTGACACGTGAAAGTCAAATTATTATGTCGTGAAAACAGGAAATGAGGTCTTGCGGGACCCGGGAAATGACAAAAATATGAGAATTGCTTCCATACATAGTGTAAGCGGGATACGGGAATCTGACAAAACAGTAAGCGGGATCCGTGATCGGTACCCCCCAATGAGACCCCCTCCAGAAGTATTTTACTTTATCTTTCAAGCAAGGCATAAGGGATTAGGCATTGATAAACTCCAATAGAATCAAATGTGATTATAATTAGTGTAAGAATCCAATAATTTGATAGTTGTTTTATACTTATAATGTGTTGTATATTTTTCAGCTAAAATTTAGTTACTTTACTTAATTATGATGGTGGATATAAAAAAGATTGCTAATGAAAAAAACTCTTCACAAGAGACCAAATGACACAGAAATTAACAACTATCAGTCACCTTATATGGCCTACAAAAATGAGCAAAGCCCATACCGCATAGTACACCATGAAAGGCCCCAAAATGAAAAATATAAAACGATCTTCCTTTAGATTGCCATTCGGGGCCTTTTATAGCTGACTATGTGGTATGGGCTTTACTCATTGTTGAAGGCCATACAGTGACCTGTATTTGTTAATTTCTATGTCATTTTGGTCTCTTGTGGAGAATTGTCTCATTGGCAATCATACCAAATCTTCTATTTTTATATTCTCCTAAACCCCTAATCGTAGTTTAAATAAACTTTATAAGAATCTTAACTTCATAAAGCATTTGTGCAGCACCTATTTTGTATTTTTAACAAAAATCTTTTCAAGGTTTCTCTAAGAACATTGTGGATTTGCTAGGGAGAGAGAATACCATGTTGCAACCTCAAATTTTGTGTTGTTCAATGTTGTTTAGTTTTGGGTAATTTAAAAAAAAAGAAGATAAAATGTGAAAAGAAGTTTCTAAAAGTTTTTAGCAAAACTTTAATGTTTATATGCTAAAACCTTTTTATTGATAAATGATTTTACAAACTTAAATTCATTGAGATAAAGTGTGAAAAATTAATATATTGATTAATTAATTACTTCAAACCAAAAACATTTATAGATTATCATTGATCATCTCAACGAGATTGATTTTCTCGCTTGAGCCGGGACGGCGAAAGCGAGAAAGGCAATCGAGTTGAGATGACCAATGATAATCTGTTTATCGCTATTTTACCTATGACGACGTTGTCAATTTCATGTCAATTTGGTTAGCAACGCCACGTGCTTGCTTAGTTTCTAGCGATAATTTTCCATCTCAAGCGAGTAGCATGATATGAAAATTATCACAAAAAAAGATCAAAGAAAAAATGCACAAAATAGCGATAATGCTGCTTATCGGTTTAAAAAAGATGTATATAAAATGTATTGCTGAATTATATTCAATACAATCAAAGGAAAAACTACAAAATTTACATAATAAAGTAATTTAGAGGATTGTCAAGAAAATCTCATATCTTTGGGGTATTCTAAATATTTCCTAAATTATACAATTCCTACAAATTCTTTGTCAATGATAATTAAACCAGTTTAAAAACAGATACATTTGTATAATAATATCATTTTATATACAACTTTCTTTTGAATAGAGAATGCCGTTAAGAAAAATCAACAAAGTGACAAGAATTATTCAATAATGAGATGCCATTTTATTTAGGACTGAAAATGTTTGTTTTATGATCAGAGGTTATTTTTGTATTTAAAGCAATGTACATGGCCTACACATTAGAGATTTTATTTTTTATGTCCCATTTATGGGCATTATGTTTTCTGGTCTTTGCGTCCGTTCATCTGGACTTTCGTCCGTTCGTCTCTCCCGCTTCAGGTTAAAGTTTTGGTAGAGCTGTGGTGTAGTGGTTAGTGCATCGGACTATTAACACAAAGGTTCCTGGTTCGATTCCCGTTTGGGATGAAAATTTCAGGAACTCAATTTTCGTCTCTCCCTTGACACCATTTGCGAGTGCATGGTCTTGAGGAAAAAATGATAGTAGGTCATAAGGGGACGATAAATAGCTGACCCGTGTTAAGAGAGAGTCATATCTCTTGCATGTTAAAGACACTCTTGTTGATTTTGAAAAAGAGTAGACTAATGCTGCTACAAGGCAGCACTCGCATCCACAAAGTGGAAAGGGATTAATATAGGTTCCCAATCCACTATAAATAAATATGCTTAAACTAAAAGTTTTGGTTAAAAATTTTGGTTGAGTTAGTTTTGGATGAAGTTGATATCAACTTGAAACTTAGTACACATGTTCAATATGATACGATCTTTCTAATTTTAATGCCAAATTAGAGATTTTCCCCCATTTTCACGGTCCACTGAACATAGAAAACGATAGTGCAGATTGGGCATCCATGTACTGGGGACACATTCTTGTTATGTTCTATAATTTACTTTCGTATTTTCTTTGTTTGCTTACTGACTTCTGTATGTTGGATTACTGTAAATATTTATTTAATTATGTATAATTTATATCAGTGGCAGATCCAAGGTGGGGAGGGGGTTCAGGGGGATTGGAACCCCCCTTTATTTGTATGATCAATGCATTAGAATGGGGACATATGGTTGAAATATAATAATCTGATTTTAATTAATGATTTCTTACCCATAAGGGTCATGTTAACTATGCTTTATTTGAATATTTCAGACATTTTTTCTAGACATGATATTTAAACAATGACAAAAATACAATATTTTATCCATAAAATGAATGGACTCTAGTATTATATTGAATAAATTTAAAATTAATTTCTCTATAGTAGTACAACGTATTGACATTTTAATCAATGGAAATATATTTCAGTGCATTGAATTCAAATATCGTATCAATGAATGAAGGATTAGATGTACAATATAACTCAAATTTCAAACTTCGACCTAAAAAAAATCTGAGTATAAACTAATAGATGTATTTGTGAATGTAGCAAGATCTATGGACCAATATTTTAAATGTATTTATTTTATTTAAATGCGTGAATGGTTTACTCTATTAAATGATAATTATGTTGCGTAATTTCTTGATGGATTTTACGGAAGTGAACCATTTGCACACAGTGATACTGAAGTTATAAGCTTGTTTCATTGATGTACTGTTAGATCATAATGTCTGTCATTAAAAATAAATGTTTTCAAAAATAAATAAAGAATGCAATTGCAATTGTAATTTGCATTAAAAGGAATATTAAATTATACAGTACATTGCTTGATAAACATGAATTTTTAATTTTCATGTATCAAAACTAATGCATATTTTTATAAGTTTTGCGTTGTCTTTTGTAGTATTTTTATCTTTTAAGTATTATGTTTATTCATTTGTATATGTCTCTATACCATTGTACTTTGGTTTACAAGAAAAAAGATATATATACATCTTTCCAAACTTCTAAGATGCTGTTTTATTGTACAGCATGGTAACACTTATGTAGACACCCTGCTCTACTACATTTCATGCATTATAATGTGTTCAATCAAATTCTCAAGATGACCTATACTAATAATATTTCATAATAGAAATTACATCAGTGGTACAAAAAAAAAATGATTTTGGCCATTATAATAATTTCATAAATACAAGTGAACAAATTTGTTTAAGGTTTTGTTCAGTAACTTTTAATGCTTCCTGGCCACCAACGTGTATAGTCATTCTTCAAAAGTTGCTTCCCTTTTGTGATGTTTTTGTAAGAGTTGTCTTTCTTGCAAGCAAAATACATCAGTTGGAAAATTGTGATAATTTCTCATTTTTAAGTACTGTAAACATCTAATTTCAATGGCAAAGATAAGACATATCATTATAACCATTGTATTTTTTAATACTTCATGTAGAAGGAAATGTCTAAAAGAAAGTACTCTTATTTAATAAAAAAAAAAAATAATAACTTTAAAAAAAATCTAATATATTACAATATAGGCAAATTATATTACAATATCATTTATCTTGGATTATGGAACTGCAAAATTGTATAAAGTTTAAACTGACGTTATCTCAAAATTTAGATATATGAAAAAACAATTTTACAGGTTTAAAAAAGAAAAGTTCTGAGAAATTTTCTGTCTACAAAATTTTAATTATGTATTTATATGATAGAAAATTGAAATATTTCACTTTAAGCTTCTATATATTTTACTAATAATAAAATCAAGAAAAACTAAATAATATATACGTCTTTGTGGTGAATTTTCTAATAGGATATTTCTTTGCATAACAGTAACCAATAACTTGCATAAAAGAAAATTTCAACAAAATTTTGAAGTAATAATAAATTTTCCTTTGTGTTAATAGGATTATAATTTTGTCTGACAAATTTCATATCTTAATTCTAGTTTTATCCAAGTACAGCAAAAGAACTATAAACCTTTTTATGATTTTACAATTTTTCACTATCTGTCCTGTATTTTTGTCCCAAATATAAATATTAATGTGTTAGCTTATTCCTATCCTGTAAGTAAAGAAAATTAGAAAATATTTGCCATTTAATGTTAAGTGGCCATAGTCCCTGAAATTTTACAATGTTTTAATTCTTGTGTGTTCATTTTTTTTTTATATATATGGATAAAAAGAGATGTGAGGTTTACATCAAAGAGACAGCAACCTAATACACAGTTAAACCAGATGAGCCATTCTAGTACACAATAAAACCTGAACATGCTTCTTATAGTCAAGATATAACAATATGCATATTAAATTTGAATTTCATATAACTTACTTGTCATATTTTTAATCTTTCAATTTTTTAAACCAGTTTTTAAAATAATATTTTGGTAGTATCTAAAATTTTGGAAAATTTGGTACACAAATCTCACATTTATCTGAATTATTTCCAGTTTAACAAAATGTGAAAAAGGTAAATTGTTTTTCACTTAACACTTTTGTAATATGGATTTATATTTATTGTATTTGTTGTCAGTTATTGCCACTTTATTGTAATTATTTGCTTTTTCCACATGATTGTTATATGTTTTTGTAATGATTAGCGGTCTTTTAACAATGTAGCAGATACTGAGGTTTATGACCTCCCTCTTCTTTGTTGCAAGTTCTTTGCAGAAAGAACAAAGATGGAAATGCTATATCTAACAAGGGTCTAGTAGCTTTGTAATGTCACATTTTTGTTTATGCTTTAGTTTTAATAAAGCACTCATATAAGGTGTTTTTTTAAGTACAAAAAATGTATAAGATTATATTGAATATAAGAGGTTTTTTTTTAAAGGTAAGATAATTTAAAGAAATAAAAGATTTAAAAAAACAGTATGGTGAAACTATACTGTTTCCTTATATATTCCTCAGGGTTGGTACTGTATAGTTTATAGTTGAAACCAAATGTAGTATGCATTAAAGATGAGATAAAGAAAATAAAATTAGAAATGGCAAACATATTAGGTTTTAATATTTTTATGCCAATAATAAATTCTTGTTTGTTTTCTGTACCCATAATATGAGGTATATCATTCAACTTTTGCTCAAAATTATTCTGCAAATTGCATTGAATATCAATTATAAAAAAAGAAAATTTATTTTCAAAATGTTAAATTGCATTTATTTGTTTGTAACTATAATAATCACTACTGTATTATAATTCTGTATTATAACCCAACTTCATGAAAACATAAAACAAGTTACAGTCAACAAAAAATATACCAAAAAAAATAAGAAGACAATTTTCCAATATACATGTATGTATAAACAAATACATTATATTTAACAAAATAAATTGACAATAAAATTGTTTACTTTCAGTACCTTTATCATAATGCTATTTCCTTTGTTTGTTTAAAAAAATGTCTTATACAGAAAACCAATCTACAGAATATAAATATATCCAGTAAATAAAATTAATTAAAATAAATTCAAATTACCTTCATTTGATTATGACTGTATCACTCCCATAGCATAATACTGCATTATTTCACAGCTTCATGTATTAATGAATTATAATGCACCTAACATGCATAATATAAAATCATAACAAACCATTTTTTTTAATTTTCAGATAAAACCACAAATGTCACAATGCTGAAAAAAACCTATATAAAGTAAAGTAAAGGTAGGTTTCTACTTTCATTTTTTCACCACATGTACTTTCATTTTATCCTTTTAATCATAATAATACATCTTTTTTTAACCTACCTCCTTTTGATGCATGGTTATACTCCTTGATTATTCAGTCTAACTTGGGAATCCCCATTCTAATGGTTTTCCCAATAGTCAATGCTATAGCTCTTTTACAATTAAAACCAGAAGCTTATGTCATCGTTTGCATTGACAGAGTGATCTCCCCTAACTCAGCTGCCCCAATATTTGTACTGAGTGATTGATTTTTATAGTATCGTGTAAAAACCAGCACATTCACAATAGTAACAACAATATCATCATCGCTATTAATAGAATAATGAACTCTTGTCGTGGTTTCCAATGTTGAACCTTTTTTTTATTCAAATCAATTCATAAGTTGAGTCATATGTCGTGGACCAGAAATCGGTGCATTAAATATCCAATAACGGATAAATCCAAGTGAACTGGTAATGAGCTGCAATTATATAAAGATCATTATCTTTTTATTCAGCGACAAAATCATCTGGTAAAATTGTTTGCAAATGGATAATCATATGAATTAATTGTTGTAAAATCTGATTTTGTTTATTTGGTTTCATAAAATACGGAAATGATTAACTTTTGGGCCATGTAGAACTAAATAGGAGAAGAACAAAGAAGATTTTGATGAATAAATTACAAAAGATTCGCTGAAAATTTTCTGATACAGAAAGCATTCAAGCGTGAATTAAAAAAGATGTTGTGAAAATTTCCAGATAATGTTTTTGTTATTAGTCACATAGTAAACAGTAACATAAATATAAAGGAATCAATAAAATTCTCGACCTTGAACTTATTATATCCTTATTGTAGGTCAGTAGAACTTAGGGATGCTGCATGCTCTATGGTACATGACCTTGGCAAACAATAGAACTTATAGAATTACTACATTAGAGTTGAGATGTTAATAATGATAATATTGGATAACCATGATAAGGAGATATTATATTCTCAATCTATCAATAATTCAATTCAGAATAGACCATGTAATCTTCATTTTTAGTAAGAAGAAAAACCGTAATAAAAAAGGGGGGGGATTAATTAAGTCGAGATAAAAGAGAGGCTAAAGTTATCAAAGGGACATTCAAACTCATAAGTTGAAAATAAACTGACAACGCAATGGATGAAAAAGAAAAAGACCAACAGAAAAGAAAAAGTATACCAAACACAACATAGAAAACTAAAGATTGAGCAACTTGCATTGAACCCCAACAAACACAGGGGATGTTGACAAGTGCTCTCACATGGTAAGAAAAACCTGCTCCACATGTGACACCCATTGTGTTGCTCATGTAATTACAAACACCATGATAAGTCTTATTTGGTGGGTCACATTCAGGAAAAAGGAGGGCATCTCTTGGATTATTGGAATAAAGATATATAAATGTAGTGTATTTTATTTTTGAATACAAACTTTTCAAAAATTGTATATGATTATAAATTGGCTTTATCTACAGATGCATAGTAGATCTAGTTAACTTTATATATTAGATAAATATATATTTAATGAACCCTTACATAAGACTTGACATACAATTTATTTATCCCTTTTTTATTGCAATAGTAAAACATTTTTTTTTTTTTCAATTTGTTTGGTTCTTACCAATCTAATCTAGCATAGGTTCTATTTAATTTTCAAAAAAGTAGTCCAGAAGGATTTTTGTATTCCTGTACTTTGTGTATTAGTTGATACAAATGTGTTTAGTTTATAGTAATCAATTCAAGTAGATAAATAGATTGAAAATTTTCACTGAATGTTAGCCAATCAAATCCAATGACTCAAAGAAAATAAAGTGTTAGCCGATCAAATCTATTGACACAAAGAAAGCTCATTCAATTACCATAAACAGATTCTAGGCGAGAGAGTTCAAACTGGTGTAAATTACTCAAGATTAAATGAAAAAAAATGCTGGCTCACCAATGAGATTTAGACAATATCAAAACTGTCTTTGCAAGTTTTATTCAAAATCTGGAATTCATGGAGTTCATACTATTGTTATCTACTATGAATCAATCAGTTTCTTTCTTGATTAAATTTAAGATGTTTAATGTTTAACATATAAAAACTAATTGATCAGATGACTCCTTACAAGAGTTATTGCCCTTAAATGATACATAGGGGTTTTAGTTTATTAACTTGTAAACTATAATAGATGATCAGCAAGATATACTTAACAAATACTATTGTATGACTTAAACAATGGAATGACTTCTTGAAGTAGTTTTGTTATAGTCGTTAAATGACAATTGATGATTTTTTCCAGTTTTTTTTCTAGTATTTGATAGAATGGTAGAACTTTAAAAGTGATTAGTACAAAATGTAATACACTTTGTACAAAATTTTTTGTTGTTGAAAAAAATCCATTTGATTTTTATGCCCCACCTACGATAGTAGAGGGGCATTATGTTTTCTGGTCTGTGCGTCCGTTCGTTTGTCCGTTCGTTCGTCCGTCCGTCTGTCTGTCCCGCTTCAGGTTAAAGTTTTTGGTCAAGGTAGTTTTTGATGAAGTTGAAGTCCAATCAACTTGAAACTTAGTACACATGTTTCTTATGATATGATCTTTCTAATTTTGAAGCCAAATTAAACTTTTGACCCTAATTTCATGGTTCACTGAACATAGAAAATGAAAGTGCGAGTTTCAGGTTAAAGTTTTTGGTCAAGGTAGTTTTTGATGAAGTTGAAGCCCAATCAACTTGAAACTTAGTACACATGTTCCCTATGATATTATCTTTCTAATTTTAATGCCTAATTATATTTTTTACTCAATTTCACGATCCATTGAACATGAAAAATGATAGTGCGAGTGGGGCATCCGTGTACTTTGGACACATTCTTGTTTTATGATTGACTTGGGGGCATTAGTGTCTGTCCCACTTCAGGTTTAAGTTTTTGGTTAAGGTATTTTTTGATGAAGTTGAAGACGTCCAATCAACTTGAAACTTAGTACACATGTCCCCTTCGATATGATCTTTCTACTTTTAATGCCAAATTAGAGCTTTCACTGCCAATTTCACGGAATATAGAAAAAGATAGTGCAAGCAATAATCCATGTACTGTGGACACATTCTTGTTTCAAGTTAGCAGTGAATAACTATATATATATGTGTTATAACCACTGCACTCATTATCTGCACTCCTTCTAAAGACAGTGTTTAGCATATATCATTTGAGATCAATTTTAACAGAAAATTGAGAACTAATAAATAAAGTAAATTTGCAATCTGATAATTTATTTTGAGGTCACTAGGTCTAAAGGTCAAGGTTACTGTAAGAATTGATATACATGTACATTGAAATATTTGTGCAATTATTAGCTTGATGGTGTTTAGCTTTTGACCTCCACCAACATAGATGAAGAATGCAATTTTTGAACGAAAAAGTCACTAACAGTATTGACTTTTTCGTTAGTGTTACTGTTAAATAGGTCAAGGTCACAGTACCATTAAATAAGGTTTGAACAAAATTAGTTTCTACTTTCAGGACAACTATTTTTAGCCTTAAATCAAAACTTTGGCAATAATGTCAAGGTTATAGCAGCAATTAATACACTGACATCTAGAAAAAGTGTTTTGTTTTCCACCAACTAAATTGATTGTCCTTGAAAATAAACCTATTTTTCTACTACAAATCCACAAATATCACAACTCTTCCTACGCACCCATGGTGTTTTTCTATTTTGGAAAAATTTGTGAACAATTTATGCATCTTGTTTTTTAAAAGAACTGCTCATTGGGAAAAATATTGATTTTTTTTAACGAAGATTTTTCTCCTGCCTTTGTGTTTCCTCCAGTAAAAAGAAAGAATTATAATTAGATCTCACTACAGTGTGCAAATGGATAAGAAGAAGCAGTTAATTATCTATTATGCCATATCTGTCTTAATTGAGGCCCAAGGAATATTGCATTTTTCTGGAACTAGTCAGTATGTCTGACATTTAGTCAGGAAGTCTCTCAGAATAGATGTCTCTAAGACAATCTTCCTATTAAATGAGTTATTTTTTTGAAGTTTTGTGATAATTCTTATAACACATTTGATCAGACATCTTCCAAAGTTATCTTGGTCTATCAAAATTTGTCTGAAATGTAAGGTCATCAGATACATTTCAAGACCCTTTAACATTTTATATAATATAACAAAAAATGGATGGGGAATGACTAGGGATATCAGATTGCATTGTTCATGAAAGCAACATATATGCCTTCAAAAATCAACATTAAAATTCCAGACATTTAATGTATTTTTACATATTATTGTTCGGTATAATTCATTGTGAACTTGATAATTCTTATATTTTAGCTATAAACATCAGTAAAAGAGGGGAATCAAACACAGAAAAGAAGTTGTAATGCAAGAAAAAACTAACTCAAAGGTAAATTGTAAAAGGAGAAAATCCATAAAACTTTTAAAAAAAAAGTCAATAAAATTGAAAATGGAATGGAAATGGGGAATGTGTCAAAGAGACAACAACCCGACCAAAAAGCAGACAACAGCCGAAGTCCACCAATAGGTCTTCAAGGCAGCTAGAAACTTCTGCACCAGGAGGCGTCCTTCAGCTGGCCCCTTAACAAATATGTATACTAGTTCAGGGATAATGGACGTCATACTAAACCCCGAAATATACATTAGAAACTAAAATAAAAAATCATACAAGACTAACTTAGGCCAAAGACTCCTGACTTGGGACAGGCACAAAAATGTGACGGGGTTAAACAATCAACCAATGGAACAACAGTCCTTTTGAAAGACGAGAATCATATGAGCTCCTATTTTAATTTTTGTAAAGTCTTCACTACTTTTTAATTTCTCAACAGTAATTTACAAATTGTGTGGGGAAAATAAATCTTGACAGTAATTCTGTCTCCTTGGGGTTACGTTTAAATAAATGTAAACTTTCTTTTCTATTTATCTGTTAGCCTGGGATCCTGGCTCACTGCTCACATGGACAAAGTATTAGATTGGGTCAGGGTGCCAGGCTATTTGTCTGTGACTGTTTTGCATTTCTAAATTTTTCAGCAAGTAAGTAAGTGAAGTTATAAACACCATTATTAAATTAGGTGACATTATAACATTCAATGCAATCTAAAACTAAAATCTAACGAATTTCAAGGTTTCAAGATATCATTTTAAGTTTAATTTAAGAATATAATAGTTTTACTAAGATCAATTTAAATCAATTATTATGAAGTGATAGATAATGTTTCTTGATCCATATAAATGCCGATATTATGTGGTTAAACAAAAAACAAAAGTAGATTGGATCTCCTTGCCCATCGTTTAGATAAGGCACAATAGCAATTGATCTACGATATCTAATGCTTCCGAGGACTTGAGTCATGTATTGATTATGTTTAGAAAGAACCGTAACCTCGTCTGAGTCCATCTTTGTCTGTTTAAACAGGACTTTTATGGGATTTTATAATTTTACGGAATTATTGGATATTTTCGTTGTATCGATAATTTTAATTGACTTATGTTTACCTGTTTCTGAGGTAAGTTCTCACCTTTTAAGATCTATGATAGAGTAACAGTCTCCCAGACATCAAGGGTTGGTATCAAAACATAAGATGTAGCAGACATATATGAAGGAATAGACATCTTTTTTTTTTAGTCACACATGAGAATTGCTGAGTCAGAATCTTCTTTGAAATTTTTTTTTTTTTTATAATTGTTTTGTACTGTTTTGTACTTTGATAGATATTACCAAACTTACAATGATCATGAAAACTTATCTTTTGGTCATGTTTCTGTAATTTTTTTATTTTATCAGCCAGGAAAAAATTTATATTGGTGAATAATATTATTTTTTTAACAATTCATATTTGTTTGTTTTATTTTGGATTTAGAGTTTGTCTGTTTGCAACAGATGAGGGGGTAACTTAAAATGCTTGGTTTTCTTTAGGGGCCAGTGGGAGGATGATGAAAGAGGAAGAAAGATAAGTTCTCAATGTAATTAGATTGATAAGGGGGAAGGGAAACCGTCTCCCCTTAGGCATCTACATATATGTAATAGACTTTAATGCATAGACTTTCACATAGCCAACTCCTAACTTTGCATATATAGGTTCGGGGGGCTTTAAAACAAATCCTTGATCTGCATCTGTATACATATTAATGGTGAATTCAGGTAAAAGCACAGAGGTAATAAGCCCTGACCCTCCCCCTTTTAAACAAAAAAAAATTCTTTGCTAGATGTTTCAGTGATATATGTACCTTTACCAACATTCATGACCACTTTAATTGAATCCTGGATCTGACCCTGTATATAAAGATAAGGGTCAAAGAATGGTTCCTTTTATAAATGATAAGTTACAAGATGTATTTGCCAGTTGCATACTTGATGAAATGCCTGTAACTTAAGTATGCACAACAAATGGTAGTTTATAAAGACTTTGACTGGCTATACAGCTCTTGCACGGTCTGTATGTAGTATGGAAATCTGTTTAATACCTTCATATTATACCCCAGATTGACATACCTTTATTTAACCCCAAGACTGCTATACTTTTATATTACACCCCAGACTGATATACCCTTATATGAGGGTAGTAATGCCCTTTACCGTCAGGTGTCAATTGACCATTTTCGGCTACTGTTAGCGTCAAATTGATTAAAATATTACCGTTATTCATCAAAATATCCCTATCGTGCTTTGTCAGAGCTCTATAATGATTATCGTTTTTAGGGAAAAAAATAATGTAATTCGTCAAAAAAAAAATTATCGTCTAAAAAAAAGTGCACAGTTTATCGTCATGCGCCAAAAATTACCGTTAATGTCATTTGCCAAGAATTTTTACCATTATTCGTCATGAAGGTACCCCCATTACCACCCTCTTATATTACACCCAGTCTGATGTACCTTTATAGTACACCCTAGACAGATGTAGTAACTAGATAAAGCACAGTGTCTGGTTCATTATACTCTGGAATGTAGTCAATGTTAGTATAAATTATTGAGTACTGACATAGTAAATAGCTCCCAGCCCCAAAACACAAGGTAAAAAATTGATAGACTATAAACATCCTTGTCCTTGTATAGATTATAGGTGGTTAAACTGTTTTTAGTTCCATGAGGTGTAAAGGTGACCTGACAAAGATATGTAACATGTAGGAAAGGTGTATTGGAAAATTATTGCTCCACAGGGTGTTTGGTGGGTTATATGTCACTGATGTAGAGAATAACAATATAATAGATATATCACAGAATATATTATGATAGTTTAATGATTCTATACTTGGATTACCTACCCATGAATAAACAGTTTAACACAGTTGGAGATACAGTTGGAATGTATATATATAATACTGAGATAATCAGGGTAAGAGAAATTCACAAAATAAAAAACTGTATACTTTTCTTCTTAGGTTTTACCAGTTAAGTTTATTAAAGCACTAGATGCATTCCACTTTATAAAACAAGAACAAGAGCAAGAGGGGGGGGGGGGGGGGGGGGGGGTAAAACTTTATGAAACAAGACAACAGCACAAATTTAAACATATAAGACTACTACAGTCTTCACAATAACTTTAAACAATATTCAATTTTTCAGATAATTTCTTTAAGACTATTATTTAGTTGAATTTTTTGACCTGGGGTCATGTGCATGTGGCTAAGCATGATTGATAACTTAATGCTGTGAGGATGTTAGACATGGTGATTTAAAAATTGAATAGCAAACAAATATTTGGATGTCCACCATTAGCCCTAGTTTTTATTTTATTTCAAAATTCAATTCGGAATAGTATCAAACTCTTTGTCTATTTTACATATAGGCAGGGCAAGATGTATAGAAACAAAGACTTCAATGCGGGAAACGAAATGCCAAATGTATCAAAATATAATAGAAGAATATACTGAATTTGTCTATTGCTGGTTTTGAAGGTTACATGTTTCTTCAGAAAATGCATGTTCCAAGTCAGAAATATGACAGTTGTTTTCAAATCTTAATTTTTTTTAATGTTGTCAGCTTTTATGGACTTCTCCCTTTTTACAGCGGATGACCATGAGGGCATTTTGGTGTATTGCTATCGCCTAGATTTCCATTACTTAATATTCGTTTAGAGTTTTGTAACCAATCTATAAACATGATAACTACGCGGATATTAACGAGTGCAAATTAGCATTCCTTATCGTCGTGTGTGATAAATACATCTTTTCAATGAATACTGTGATAAAAATATGTTTGTTTAGAACATAAATAATAATATGAAAATGTTTTGTCATTAGCAATATATATAAGTAAAAAATATTTGATTAAATCTATGCACATGTACGGAAAAAGTGTGTCAAAGCATGCAAAAGAATATCTCAAAGAACGTTTTGCAACACTCCTGACAAGGACTGGTAATTCTGCATGGAAGATTGTTATTTTTGCGGAAAGTATGAATGCAATCTTTTAGAAAAATCGATTTTTTACAGAAGAGTGTCCACCATGCACTTGCACTGCACTATTATCAAAAAGTAGATTAGAATGATATACAAATGGATGAAAATTATATATACATGTAATGCAACTATTATATGAATACATGTATAATATATAATAACAAACCAGTGTATTCTGATTTGTATCACTACAATATAATAATTATTACGGTGAGGTTGAATTTCCTGTCATTTATTCATCATCCACGCCAGAAATTGTCTCAGAAAAAATAAAATCTCTACATTAACCTCAGTTTCAGGTATACAGTAGAGATGTGATTTTTTTCTGTGACAAGTGCCTTTGGCCATTCACGTTCAGTACTTCTGTACTTTGATTAAGTTTACATTGGAGGTGTTGCAGACTCATTTTCCCTACATAAAATTTAAAAGATAAACAAATTCTGAAAAACCTCTATAAGATGAAAAAGAAACATATATATCATCAAAGAAAATTTTATTGAAGTGGAATTTAATACTCACAGGTTTCAAATTGTAGGAAGTCATGTTTTTCGATATTTTGAAGAGGGAAATTATCATTTCCTGATTGTAGATGACTGCAAATCATAATTCAGGAAGATGAACAAATTTTACACATTCTATGGGTTTTTTTCTAAAATTAGGTAAGGTATTCTCAACTATTTTTTTTCAATTTGATTGTTTTTGTAGATTTAATTACCAATAGAACATACGTACTGCATAAACTAAAAGGTGGAACTTAAAAAATATTTATGGTGTATTCTATTTTTGTCCAAATTTGTTAACATAAAAGTAAACTAAATACTGATGTTGTTTTTAAAGATAGTTTCTTGTTCAGTAATCAGTCCAAATGTTATTTTTTTTTATTCTTAAAGAAGGGATCTGACCTGACAACAATGATGTCAAACCCTACAAAAAACAGAACCCATATAATAAGGGTGAAGAGATTTTTACAATATTAAATTTGAAACTTTTAATTTTACTTCAAGTGCAGAAAAAACAGTTGAAACTTTAAATAGCTAAAGAGTATTTACAGTTACGTAATCTTTTCAATAAATTCTTGTCTTATCGATTGATTTTTGTGAAATGAAAGAATATCGCAGGTAGGTTTGAAGGAAGATGATTTTCAAGGACATTTATATCTCAAAAAAGAGAAGCCGTTTTAACTTATAAATCTGGTTATTATTAAGATTCAATACTATTTATGTGCGATTTTGTAATTCGGATCTATTACAGTTTGAAAGTCAATCAATATAATGTTATAAACTATTTGGAAAGGAGTGTCTGGTAATTCCAAATAGAGAATGGCAGTGAACTATCTAAAATATCAAAGCTCTAGATGTACTAAAATTTACACCCTATGTGGAGGATCCTGAACTTTTTATAAGGGGGACCCGCTGACTGGCCAAAGGGAGGGGGAAGGGACGGGTGCTCCAGTTAGGCTTCAGTTATTTCCAATATAAACAACCAAATATCTCCCACAAAAGGGGGCAGGCCCAGGCCCCTCTGGATCCCCATGAATCAAGTGAACTTTATATGAAAATTGAAACAAAAAATAAATGCCGTCTGTTTATCTGTTTTATTTTGTGTGTATATTAATTGGGTTCTTTCCTCATGGTGTATAATATTTTGAAGTTTTTTGTTTTTATTTAGTAATAATTTTGTTTTCCCATAGGTTTAGCTTCCTCCTGGTGTAAATACACATAAAATATGGTTATTTTAGATTTGTTTTGTTGAAATATACAATAAATTTCCTGTTAGAGATATCTGGAGATATTTATGACAATAACTCACCAAGTGAACAACTCAAAAAGACTTCAAGCTGAAGAGGGCAGCATATATTATTCAACAGCACACAGATGTCCCTATTCATACAAAAGTTGTGAATAGAATAACAGAAACAACCAATTATCCATAAGCACCAGTTTCTCTATGTAACAGTAGAATATAAGATACACATGATACTTACTTTTGTAAAATGATTTGACTCCCATAATTACCTCTGGGAATCCTGGCCACTTCTTGACCAACTGAGCTAATGGAGTACTCTGCTTTCACCGCTAATGGAGGGCCTACACCCATCTCAAAGTTCATAATAACATGATGATGATATCCAACATCAAAACCCTGGGGCTGGGCGTGGCATTTGTAACTGGAGAGCATGGTTTGACTTTTTGACTTCCAGGATTACCACTGTACCAGGGGGGTCTTTGAACCTAGGACTAAGCATGCCATGCTACGCCACATCTCTACCAGAGTAAAGATCAACATTCCACTGAGCACAGGGTGGGGGTTATATTTCTAACAGGTCGAGAGAAGCACCTGACTGTAATTGTGTTAACACCATAAGAAAATTATAACCAAACAATTTTGTGAGTGTTCTGCATTTAGTAGTAACCTTTTAATTCAAATTGATCAGAATATTGACCCTACAATTAATAATTCCATGAAAAAAAACCATGTTTTTATTTTTGTATGAAATATGAATGTGTTTAAAGGAAAAACCACAAGTGATAAATACTTACGTCAATTCAAAGTAAACATTAGCCTATAAACAGCACTTCACCGAGTTAAATTAGTAAATAACAGTTGACAAATAAAAAATAACTGGGTTATACTGCATGTAATATTGCTTTCAATTGCACAGAACAAACTTGAAATGACTTTATCTGTAGACATAGATGTGATGCCTCTAACTGTCTATTGTATATATGCATAATTATTAACTGATGAAATTCTTGGATTACTTCCACTATTTTTTAAATAGTATACAGATATTACACATTTTGTATATAGATATGTTTAAGAATCATATCCTTCAACTGCTCTTTTGTATAACATATTCAAACTTAGCTTTTGTCAGCTGCCAATGTGGAAACTATTCTCTGACTAAGTCATTTTTGCAATGTCCGCTTTTTGTGCTTATGTTGGCAGAAATGTTGATTTGGTTGTTCTTTCAATTCCATTCAATGTCAAGACTTGTCCAACATCCAATATGGCCGTCACTGTGGAACATAATTTGTATATTATCGATTGATATATAAAGTTAACTGAAAAATTGTTTTCTGTATTTTTCAACTAAACTGCATTCTTCAATGTCTTTAAACTAGTGCACAGATAATTTATTCATTTTAGGATAATTGTTAATAAGAAAAACTGATCTAATTGAAACAAGGTATTTAAGAATTAAAAATTATTTTTTCTTTCTTTTAGTGCAAAGTAATATTTCTGAGATGATTTGATTGCATTGATGCTGAATACCGGTAAGTTAGGCCAACAACATAAAATATGTGTATTTCTCCTTGCCTGTCTGTCCATTCTTGTCTACAATACTCCTGTTCTGAGATATGGTAGCTAGTTATATCTGTCATGTACTTCCATCACTATTAGTGACAAAAATTTAGGCATTGTCATTTTCAACACATTTCAAGCGAAGGGGTAACGATAGATTACATAGTGCACAAAAAAATATTTCAAGAAGTTGAAATCTAATAAATTGGTCACCTTCTCTTCAGAATTCAATGTACCGGTAGATAACATACTTACTCAGAACATGAATTATTTCAAGATTACAGTGCAAAATGATGATCCTAAAAATGCTTGAACTTGAGGAGTGCATTTATACTGGTGCACCTTCTATATGGCAAATGATGTCATTTTTGGAATAATTGGTTGGTGACTTCTTCAAAAAAGTTTTTAAAGCATTACTTCTGGGACAGTGCTGCCAATATTCATGTATTTTTTCCTACAAATTGTTTTTATTTCATTCTAACCAGATGGCAAACAATACAATTTATGTGCTCTTAGAGACCTTTCTAACAATTGTGTTGATTATTTAACAGGGTTATACTCATTGTTGACGGCCATACCATGACCTATAGTTGTTAATTCTATGTCATTTGATCTTTTGTTTAAAGTTGCATCATACCACATCTAAATTTTATAATAACAGAGTTTTTTTTGTGCAGAATGAGATATTGAATTAACACTTATTCCAGCTTGTCAATGTCTTACATCACTGATGAAAACAAATTCAGACATTGTTTTGGCCTTTATGCACAGCTAAAGTCTTTTACTAGAAATAACAAATTTCTTCTTTGAAGTGCAGAAGTGTATCAGATTAACTATTTAACAGATCTATTAAGAGGTTAAACCTTTGAACATGAGGTATACCGTATGGTTATTGAATCGAACTTCCCTTCATATACTAAGTGTTTATTGTAGCTGCAGGGAGTTAATAGAAAAATTAAAAGTATCTCTTTAATTATACATATGTGCATCCCAAAAAAAAGTTCTGCAGATCAGAGCTCAATTTTTTTAAATCATCACAGATTATGCATTTTGTAAGCTTAGTTGTCAGCACCTTTGTGTTCAATTACTTTAAAATATACTGTTTATAAAATGTTGTACTGTTCAAAATGTAATGCTTTTCTACCCTTAGACATACTTTTAGTTGGCACAATTCTTTGTTTATGTAAAGTATTTTCCCTTTTGGAATTCCTTCACAAGGGAATTGAAAGAAGCATGGTCAAAATAGCATTCAAACAAAACCACAATTTGCAGATCTGTAAAATATATACT